>NC_133937.1:19757500-19875000 GCF_031877795.1 Strix aluco
TTGCAACAGCAGATTAATTTGTTGTCTTATTACCATAAAAATGTGCTCGGAGAGGGGCTGGCAGGGAGACGGGGACGCGGGACAGAGGAGGAACTTCCTCCAAGTTGAAAAGGGAGGCGGTGGGCTCTGGCTGCGGGGGGAGCGGGCCGGGGCTGGGGCGGGGGCCCGGGCGGTGGCGCAGCCCACCCGGGAGCTGGCAGCGCTCAGCGTTCAGAGCAGGGGCCCGGGCAGCCTCCGGGCCGGAGCCGGGGACTCCGCCGTTTACTTTGGAGGCGGCGGGAGGCAGTCCTGTGAAGTCTGCCCCTGTGAGCGCCCGGCTTTGTGCTCCTGAGGGATTATCTATCTGCCCATCCCTCCGTCCGTCCGTCCATTTATCTGTCCACTCGTCTCTTCCTTGCTCCTACGGCCGCATTTTGGTAAAGGCTTCGCGACTGAAAATAAATAATAAATACAAAGCTCCAAAGAAAAGAAGAAAAATTCCCAGTGCTAAAGACATCACTGAGCGAATATTTTTCTTTCTTTCTCCCCTCCCCTCTTCCATCTCCCCATTGATTGAAAGTCTCTCTCGGCTCCAACAAGGAGTCCCAGGAAAAATGAACCATTCTGCTATCGATTCTTCATTAAAATTACATTTCTGCATTTGCTAAATTGGTTTTAAAAAGCTTCCCCTGTTATTATTGTCTTGTCAGAGCCGGCGGTGCTGGGCAAACAGTATTTAGAAGCTTGGGACCTCTCCAAGATGAGGCTGTTGGGGGTTTTGTGTGTGCATGTGTTTCTTTTTCTAAAGTGTTTAGGAAAATGTTAACACGCAGACTGGCGAAAAGCATGCCCCAGTCGAGTGGATCATTGTAAAATAAAGAAGGTGAGGGAGCGCTTTCCTTCATAACACTTAAAAATCATCGATTGTCGCATCAAGCAAAGAAAAAAAGTTTCATTTTAAATATTAAAATGGGACGCCAGAAGTCAATAATGGCAGCAATGAGTATTTTTCTAAGACGTAGTCTCCAGCCCGCTCTGCAACAGCCGCCAGATCTGTCTGGAGCGGGTCCTCACCTCGCTGCAGCCGGAGCCCCGCTCGCAGCCGCACGCTCCTGCCGCTCTGAAACGTGCTTCCACGGAGAGATGTTTAAATAAGTCCAGCTAACCCTCACACACGCACCAGATTCCTCCGACCTAGCCCCAACAAACCCCACGGAATCCCCCCCCTCCCTCCCCAAACTGGTGTGGGAAAAACCCAGGAGGGACTCTGGGAGATTTACTTTGAATTCTGCAAATCTCTCTCGAAAGAGCAGGGAAGCAGAAATGTCTTCCTGATGTGTTTATCCCCTAATCAGTTCATTAGTTATAAACAACATGACATTAGAAGTTAGGAGGCAGTTGATATTAATTTTTATTTAACTAGTTGATGTTTAATCCGTCACGCCAGGCTGCTTAGAGAGAGCTGCCTGACACAAACCAGTTAGAACTTCATACACCGCGATGATCGTCCGGGCACCGGGACAAACAAACGGCGGCGGGGGGGGGGGGCGAGGGGCAGGGAAACGGAGGGGAAGGGGGGCAAACCTGGGAAAGAGGGAAAAGCAGCGAAGGAGGCTGGAAAATTCCCCCCTCCCCGGAATAAAGACAGGGGAAGGGGGGGGTGGGGGTGGGGGGAGGTGAATCGGCAGAGAGAAGGAGGGGGGAAAAGGAGCGTGAAAAATATCGCCAGGAGGCTGAGCCGAACGGGCCGGGGGGAGCAGGTGCCGGTGCCAGGCACCCTGCGGGGCGGGGGGCGGCCCGGGGCGGGCTGGGAGACCGGGCCGGGGCCGCCGGGGGGTCCCGACCAGGGGGCAGCGGGGGGCTGCGCCCCGCCGGGCAGAGCGGGAGTCGCCGCCGAGCCAGTCCTCTTCTTAATTAAAAGAGGCGCCGGTTAATTAGAACGGTGCTGACCGAGGGCGAACAGCAACACACGGTGCGGCCAGGGCTTCTCCCGGCTTTCCGGGGTGTAACAGTTCTCTTTGGTGTCAAACCGCGACCCTTCGCCGAAGGGCACAAGAGCCACTGCAGATGGACGGAGTGAGCGATTAAAGACGCAGGACTCGTGGGTCCATTTACGGACACACGTCTCTTCCTACTTTACAGCCGTGCTGAAGTATTAGCTAACTCGAGCCCAGAATTACAGACTTCCCTGCCGTAATGCCTCGTTTCTCCCCTTGCAGCGAACTGTACGCTACAAACGGGTATAGGCTACCTGTTCGGCCATACACCGTCTTTATACACGTGAATCTCTGCTCTTTGCCCACCGACCCCGCCAGCAGGTGGGACCTGCTCGGGACCTTGTTCCCGAGGTGACCGCCGAGCATTATCCCAACACCCCCCTCCTCTGCGGCGGGACCCCCGGCGCTTCTCGCCCCGTGTGAGGGCCCCTGTGCCCCCGCCGTGTGCCCTTCCACTCCGCGCTGTTCGGAACGCGTTGATGTGAGCTAGTATAATTATATCCGCATGTATTTCACAATTAAAGCATTTCTTGGCGAACCAGGAAAACCCTCGGCAGTAGCGCGGTGCATTGCTTGCCCTGGACGCCTGTTCCTCCGCGGGGCTGTGACTACAGGGAAAGTGTTCCTGCCCGCGACCCAGATTTTAATATCAATTTCCATATTAATCAATCACCCCATCTATCTGCTGGATAAAGGAAATAGTTCACATTCCGAAGAAAATTGCCTGCTTTCCTGCGGTTAATAGTTAACTCCGGAATAGAAAGTTCCCAGGGAAATGCGGAGGCAGCGGGAGCGCGGCTCTCCCTGCTCCCAGCGAGCACCGGCCACCTCTTGCCCCGGGAGCGCGGCTGCTCGTACCCCCCACCCCTCCCCGGGAGACCCCCCGGCTCCTCCGCTGCCGGCTCGGGGCTCCGGCTGCCCGCGCGTTTGAGAAAAGGAACCGGGACTGAGTGTTTTAAGGAATAAACTCCTGATGGGGATGTGGGATGCAGGAGAGAGGCAGGCTCTTTCCCCATAGAGAGAGAAAGTGGCTGCAACAGGTAATAGGGCAGCCACCAGCGACACGGGGAGCGGGGGGGGCTTTTCAGCGGCGAGGGGGAACGCACACCGCTTGGCGGTTTGGCTGGAGAGCACCGTAAGGAAACGGGTGCCTGTCCCTTTGTCCGGCGCCCCCTCTCCCTTTCTCCGAGGCAGGCTGTGCTCGGAAGGACAGGGAGCATGTTAAGGAGGGGACCTGCTGAGGAACCGGCGAGGGAGGGGCGGGGGCGAGGCCAGGCCGGACCCCGGCCGAGGGGCTCGGAGGCCGCTCCCTGCGTCCGCCCGGCCGGCAGCCCAGCCCGGGGCAGAGCCGGCCTCTTCCCCAGAGTTTCGGGGTGACTTCAGAGGTGCGGGGATGTCCGTGTCGCTGCCGCTGTGCCCCGCACGGTTGCCTTCGTGCTGGGCTGGCCACCTGGTGCCTTTCGGCCGAGATGGTGGAGTTGGGGAGGGCACAGGGAGAGGGGGAGAGGAGGGAGCGGGCCTCCTCCCCGGTTCGGGGCTGGCTGCGGGGTGAGCAGGAACGCTGCGAGCTACGAAAGTTGGTGGGGATGCTGCTGGCACGGGGGGAGGCGGCCCCGCTGGGGGCAGAGCAGCGGAGTGGGAAGGGGGTTGCGGGAGGGGAGGGGTGGGGTAAGAGCCTGAGGGGAACCGGGCTGGGACCTCTCGGCTGCCCGCGGGACGCACCCCGGCGGAGTGTCGGGCTGTCGCGGAGGGGAGAGCCCACGGAGCTGCGGCAGGCGACGCCGGTGCCGCGGCCTCGGCGTGAAGTTGCCGACCGGGGCCGGGACGTAGCGCGGGGGGGCGGAGCGGGCTGGGCGGGCGGGCGTCCCTGTGCCGCCCTGGGGCGGGGGGCACACCAAGCCCGGCCGGCTGCGGGAAGCCGGTCCCCGGCCGGGAGCTCCGGCACCGGCCCGGAGGAAACCGGGGCGGGGGGGGCCGCAACCCCGCTGGCCCGGGGTTCCCGGCGCCCCCGCGGCGGGGCAGCCCCGGCCCCGTTGCCCGGCGGGGCGGCCGGGCCGCGCATCCCGCCAGAGGGGGCAGTGCAGATCGGCGGGGCCCGGCCCCGCTCCGGGCCTCGCCGCTCACGGCGCTCCGGCCTCGGCCCGACCAGGGGGCTTCTGCCCCAGCCCCGACGGGGCACGGGGAGGTGTAACCCCTCGCTGCGCTGTGGTGAGACTCAGAGTCAAGAGCGCTTCCCAGAATGTTTCCACGGTCTCGTCCCTTCCCCCCGGCCGGAGGCGGCGCTGACAAAACCGGGCGAAGTCTCACGGGGTCCAGGCTACGGCAGCCCCTGCGCGGGGCCGGCTCGGGGCCGCGGGCGGGTGCCCGGGAGCGCTCTCCCGGGGGTTTGGGAGACGTCGGTGGTCGCTTCGTCCTTTCCCGGGTAGTTCAACACAAGTTTCCAGCCCGAGACTAGCCGGGTGGCCTGCGGATGCCCTGTGCTTAGGGACAGCCTGGGCTAGCAGGGGCCGGGGCGCTGCCCCAGGGCTCGGGAAGCGCGGGGGGTCGCTGCAGGGGTTAGGGGAGGAATGAGGGAGAGGGACACGCAGGTGGGGGACACCCGCTCGCCCTTGCCAGAACTGAAGAAAGGGAAGGGAAAACTGGAAGATCACGTAAAAAAAACCTGAGAGGCTGGAGACACAGAGCGCACTCTGTACTAATGTGCAGAAGAAGGGGAAAATAAAAGAAGGATGGAACTAAGTGAGAAGATGGAAAACTGGATGGATGGATGGATGGATGGATGGATGGCGGAACGGAGAGACAAACACTGATTTTTACTAGTATTGGAGAAAACAGGGCTGAATAAAGAAGGGGACGTTTAATTTGAAGATGTAAGGAGAATTTATGGATAAATAGAACAGAGATAAAATCTTAATGCGAAAAATAGAAAATATGACAAGATGGAAACAGAGGGGGGAAGAATGCCTTGTAGTGTTTGTAGATAGAAAGAAGGGAGTGAGGGGAAAGGAAAGGAAAGGAAAGGAAAGGAAAGGAAAGGAAAGGAAAGGAAAGGAAAGGAAAGGAAAGGAAAGGAAAGGAAAGGAAAGGAAAGGAAAGGAAAGGAAAGGAAAGGAAAGGAAAGGAAAAGAGGAAAGGGAAGAGAAAAGAGGTTTTTAAGAGCCGTCAAACAGTTGGTAGAAATCAGAATTAGAACAGAAAAGCAGAAACATTTATGGCAGCCGGCGCCGAGGCTATTTCCCCATTGGCATTTTATGGAGCTCCTAAATCTCAGCTTAACGCTGTTTGGAGCTGTAAGAATTATTTTCCCCCGCACTTTTCTTTTTTAGGTTCACTTCCAGTTTCCACCGCGGGTCCCCCGGAGTCGGGGGAACAGGCGCACGCCCGCGGTCCGCACGCCGGCCCGGAGCAGCTGCGTCCCGCCGGGCAGTGGGCAGCGGGCAGAGAGCAGCGGGCGCTCGCCCCTCCGCGCCCGGCGAGGACGCGGCAGCTCCCGGCCCTCCCGCCCCGGCGTCCCTCGGCAGCCCGGGGGTCCCGCGGGGTGGCAGTGGGAGCGGCTCCCGGCGGCCCCGCAGGCAGAAGCAACAGTTCCCCGGCACGTCGAGGGCGGGAAGGACCCGCTCTCCCCGCGGGGGTGGGCAGGGGCAAAGGCGGCCCCGCGGCGGGGCGGCGGCACGGCCGGGCTGCCCGGCTCCGCAGCTCTCGCCGGACGGGGGGGCGAGGGGTGGGGGACGGCCACGGGAACAACAAAAGAAAGACCTCAAGGTGCGGAGAAGTGGGGGAACGAAGTGGCTCTCCCTGCCCAGGCAGCCCGTCCTTACACGCCGCCTCCACGTCGGTGGAAAACTCCAAACCTCGGTGGAAAACTCCAACACGCCAGGCACTAATAATGATAAGAGGAACAATAATGACAACAATGATAAGGCGTTTCCGTATATTAAAAGCTAGGAAATAAACGTCCTCCTACACCCGCTGCCTCCCCCGTCCCCGGATCTCTGGGACGCGCTGAGTTTTCAGTGTTTCGGGGGCTGGGGTAGGTTTGGGAGAGGCATATTGACGGGAAGAGTGAAAACAGGGAGAGATGTAACTCGTGTGCCTTTCACCTTATTCCGGGAACACAACCATTGTCCTCGTGACAAGAATCTCTGTTATGGTCTGGGAGCTGCAGAGAAAAGGGAAGTTTGCAGGTCTGTCTCCTAACTCCGCTGCGGCCAGCTCCCCCTCGCCCCCCCAGCCTGCCCCGCCACCCCCGGCAGCCCCCGGGCTCTGAACCAGTTGATATGAAAGTGTGTGCGAGCGGGATAAAAGTTCCAGTCTCTCATGAGGGGAGAAGGCTGCAGGGGCAGAAGCAAGTTAATTTCCAGCCGATTTCTCATTACTCTTCTTAACGCCTATAAGGGAGAGAAAATTAGGCACACAGCACACGTTTTGGCCACTTCATAAAAAATGCAGATTTGAGAGATGATGTGAAATGTGCCCTCGAGTCAATGATTAAAGATAGCTGACTACATTTTTTTTCCCTATTTGGAGTTGAGATGAGAAATGCCCCTGAGCTCTGTAGGTCCAGGAAGGGTCCTTTAATAACTGATAAATTGGCCCAAGACCTCCTTCCCCCCCGCCCTGTCCCCTCCACCAGGACACACCGCCGGCCGTCAGGGGAGGGATGCGATTCCCTCCTTTTCACCCGGCGATCAATAGGAAACGCTCTCGGGGGATTATCTCCTGAGAGGTCCTTGTGTGCGTGGACACGGCCGGCCGTGAACCTCCAGCGAGTGGGTGCGGAGGGCTGCGGCCGCTCCTGCCTCGTCCCACTCGTGTCAGTAACTTTCCCTCCCTACCATCCCCTTGGCTTGTCAACTTCGCCTCCGAGGTAAAAAGGACGCAGGGTTCAACAGCATTAAAGATTTGCACTTAAAAATAATTGAGGCGGGAGACGGCCAGCCTGGAAAAAGTAATTGAGGGAGGAGGTGGCCAGCCTGCAAAGAGGCGTATCCACGTTTATTTTGGAAGCGGAGAAAGTTGCGGAGAGTGATGGCAACGGGTATCTCTGGCAGCTGCCATCTTTCCCCTGACTGCCAGGAGCTGGGTCTTCCCGCAAGTTCCCTAAGAAAGTTTTGTCATCGACAAATGTCCATGTAAAGGGAGGGCACCTGCCGCCCCCCACCACGACCACTCGTAAGCGGACAAAGAAGCATTTGCCGAGCCCTGCCAGGGAGACATTTAGCGGCACAGTGAAGGAAAACTGTCAGGAAGAGCCCAGATCTGTCCCTTTTCCCTGCCTGGCATCGGAGGGGACAAACCGGCCGGGCTGCTGGCTTCCAGGGCTGGGGTCACGGGTGGAAACAGGAGCCAGGAATGCTGAGGGAGGGGCGAAGGAGGACAGTCCCCTCCAAAAAACGCTTCAATTTCTGACTTTTCTCAAAAGCATCCTTCCCTGCGGCCCCCACCGCAAACTTCGGAGGAAGGAAAAATAGAAAGGGAAGGAAAGATAAGAAGAGACGGGGGGAAATAAAATCAAAGCTTTCCAGCCCGCTGGAAGAAGAAATGTGTATTTCTTTTCTCTAAACACTCCTAATTTTTCAACCCAATTGAAAATAATAAAATGTATAAAGAAAGCAGGGATGCAGTTTTCCAGAGCTCAGCTGCTGAATAACTCCTCATCAGCCGCACCGATTTCTTTGATTAATCCCGAGGTCTGAAGTAGAAGCAGTTCCAGTGTGATACCTTACACGCCAAGCTGCTTCTGCTTCCCTACTTTGTTAGACTCGTTTATGCGCAATTTTTTTAACAATAATTTCAACTCCTTTCCCCCTTAATAAATCCATTTTTTGAAGCGATACCTGCTTTCTAATTGCCCTGAATAAATGCCTTTTCCCCATCTCCGGTTTCCTAAATCCCTCAGCACCCCGGTGGGAAGGAGGTCGCAGGCACCAGGCGGGGGGACCGGACCACCCCAGCTTCTGGCAATTTCCTCCTGCTCTGTAGTCAGGAACTTGTAATTGTAATTTCGTGTGCGAAACGGCGCTGACTGACATTCTCCCTCTTAATGGGACTTAACGTAACTGTACCCGATCCTTTATGCAACTATATATCTAACGAGTTCTCTTATTGCTAGACGTATTGCCAATTCTCAGATTCCCTGCGTAACTATAAGTATGTATGTTATATTCGCAGCCACGCGCGTATACCCGAAATACATTCGCCTGTGGAGAGGAATACGTGGCAATATATACGAAATGTATAATATAAAACCGAATCTCTATATCAAAATGAAGATACTTTAATTTATATATATTTTATTGCATATAACCATTTCTTCTGGAGACAGCTAGGGAGCATTTAATACGTGGAGAGATGCACCTGTGCAGAGATTTGAAAGGGATTGCTCCTGTGTGCTTGCACAGCCTGTGTTTGTGCACATATATCATGTGTATCTCTCTCTCCCCTCTTGTGCATGTATAAAATATCAACGTGATGCTTTAGAAAAGCCGTGAGCTCTGCACAGTTCTTTACCCTTTTGCCAGATGATGCTGTTGTTTATAAAATCACAGTTCTCTGCGAGGCGGTTTGCACCCTCCACACTCATTTACACTATCGAGTCATTTATCCAGCTTTCTTTTCTCCCTGAATTACCCGGCTCGGAGTCAACCAGAAGCACCAAATTCCTGCCTTTCTGATGAATGGACAATGTTGTCTGCTCCTTTCAGGGCGAGAGAAAAATAGCTCGGGCAAACGAGCCCGAAGCCGGGGGCTGCTCGGCGGCCGCCCCGCAGGGAGCGGAGCGGGGCCGGGCCCCCCCGCCGCCGGGCACGGGGGCAGCGGCCGAGCCGCCCCCCGCGCTTCTCCCCGCCGCGAGTGGGTGAGGGGTGGGCGCGGCTGCGGCCGCGGGTGGGAGAGGGTCGGGGAGGGCTGCGGCCGGAGCCGGGCTCCGCCGGGGCGGGGAACCGCGCAGCCCGCCGAGGGTGCGCCTGCCTCGGCCGCCCCCCGCCGAGTACGTGTGCCGGCGGGGGATCTTCCGGGGCTGGCTCTGGGCTGCTTCGCAGGAGGCGCTAATTAGAGTGTAACTGCCAGGTCATTGATTTCATGTTACCAGAGTTGGTGGTGGTTTTTCCTTTTTTTTTTTTTTTTTTTTTTTTTTTACGTGAAATATCAGCCCAGATCAGAGACAGGAGCTGGGTTGAGGATGGTCTCCTGTGAGATCCCCCAAGCCCCCAAAACCAAATTAACCTAATACACGCGTCCTGCTGGCTTGGGAGTTTCGCCCTCCAGACCCGGGGATCTGTCTGTTTTCCCTTTGTTGCTTTGTTGTAAGTCTCCTTCTGAAGCCGAGATCTGAATGCAGGGAGCATTATCAATGACTTTTAAATAATAACAAAGGGGGAAAATAAAAATAATTAGCCCCGCCTCTTCTAGTTTCAATTACTCTAATTAAAAACCCGAAAGGCAATTCCTAGGCAATATCTAATAATAGAATTAGCAATCGGATCCATCATTTCACACGGGGATTTACTTGCAGGGGTACTGTGCGAGCTCTATTAATAATAATAAAAAATCCTGCTAACCCTCTTTTTAAAATTAATAACTCTGTAATTATAATAATTTTATGTGCCTTTTTATAAGAAGAGGTTAATGTTGCCACAGTCTGGGGATGGGAAGGATGAAGTGAAGCGAAATACTGCTGCTTAAACTGACACCTTCCTATTTTATTAGGAGACATTATTATTATCAGACATCTGCAGGTAGAGAATTAAAATTAAAATCGCTTTCAACAATTCAATACACTTTTTATCAGCCATCTATCTGAAAATCATGAACATTCATCATCGGAGGCATTCTCCCTGAAAACAAGAACCCATTCAAATTTTATACAAATTATCATATTTATCATAGTCTGAAACTCTGGAGTAACATCTCCACAAACTGTCTGCTGACTCCCCAGGGAACTGCATCCCGCTCCGCAGCCGCTCAGAGCAGCGCGGCGCCCGCTCCCTCCCCCGGCCCTGCCACACTCGCTGCTTCCTGCCGCTCCGCAGCCCCCACAACACAGGGGCGCAGAGAAAGCGGGGGGGTGGAGAAGGACGCGGCGACAAACAGCATTAAAATAACACACAACGAGGCGAAATGCCATCCCCACCTCTCGCAAGGGAGAGAAGTTTCGCCTGGTGTAGCGAGACTTCAAAGCCAGCCGGCTCTCCGGGCCGCTTTCGGAAGGGGGGCAGCGGTTTGTCTTTAAGGTTGACGGCTCTGCACGAGAACGTTATTAGGAGCAGCGATAATAGTGATAGCAATAATACTAACAGTAATGTCTGATTTCCCTCCATTTTTTTTTTTTTTTTTGGTAAACGCTGCCGGTGTTTTGCCTTGCAGAATTCAGCCGGCACAGGGAAATATATTGGCTGTTATTTATATGGGCACTTGGTGCTGGTGACAAATGACACGAATCGGTGCTTCCTGTTTGCGGGTTTGGATGAGACAAATCACTTCCCACGCTTTGCTAATGACAAAAAGTTCATCAGCGCTGAATCAGGGGCTGGAGCCGCGCCGGCTCCACGCCTTTATGTATCCCCCCTTCAGATCGCGCTTCTCTCGGGGAGGGACCACCAGCCGCAGAGGGGCTCTGCCCCCGCGCCGTGGGGCGGCCCCGGCCCCGCCGCCCCCCGGCCCGGCCCCCCCGGCCCCCCCGGCCCCGCGCCCTCTCAGCACCGCGGGAAAAAAGTAGTTCCAATACAATGTTTGTTAACTAGGTTATCTAGGCTGTAGAAGATTTTAATGTTGAATTTTATAGCTTTACCACGCTCTACCGTCCTTGTGAATATTGTAATATTGCATTTTTTACAAGTTACTCTTCTGTTAATGTTCCAGCTAGTAACTTTTATAATCCTCCTCAATGAAATTTTTTTGTATTCTTCCGCACCGTTAACCTCAATGGCGGCACCTCAGCCCCTGGCAGGAGGCAAAGATGAAATGAATTCCTCTTTAATCAGAAATAATAATAATAAAAACACACACAAGGCTCCTTCTGCCTTTTATTTCGGCTTCCCTTTCCGGGAAGGGGGTGATGCCTCAGGAGTCTCCAGCCCCCTGCCCTGTGCTGCACCCCTGGGGTGTGCATCTGGCAGAGGTGGGCCAGGATGGTGCTTGCCCAGCCCCGGTCACTCCACTGGGGATTGGGGTGCATGGCCTGCCCAGGCCCGGTCCCTCTGCCCCCCCAGCCTTTGCTGCTGCTTTTTGCTGACAGCCTGGAAGCTGGCTGTGCTGCAGGCATGAGCTGGCAGCCTTCACAGAGCTGCCCACCAGAAGGGAAAGTTAGGCACTTATTTTCCTCCTTCTTCTGTATTTCTGTCTGTGGAGTGATTGAGATGCTCCACAGAGCAGCATCCTTTACAGCATCAGGCAGCCGAGCTCGGCTCATTCTCTGGTTTCTGTTGACCTCAGCTGGGCTGGAGGTGCTCAGGTCCTAGCTGTTTGTTTTGCTGAGTGGTCTGAGATGGATCTCGAAGAGGTACATATGCAGGAGATGCACTCCGATGGACTTTTATTAAAATACATCCCTTTAGATGTAAATAAGGCTGGAAATCACACCCTCCTTCCCCGCGCCCCCCCCCCCCCCCCCCCCCCCCAAAGTCCCCAACCTCTAGATGCCCTTACAAATGAATTAGACTTGCAAGCACAAATGATCAACACCCAGCAGCAGAAGGACTCATACAGCAGTAATGAACTGAGTGCCCTTTAGCCCAGGGAGCGTATTTTGAGCAAGGATTGAATGTTGTTATTTCCCTTGGTCATTGTTAGCATTTAAGAACTTTGTTCTCAGGCTCAGCCTGAGTCTTGTGTGAATGAAATATTGGAGGGATTTGTATATTCATTGCAGGGCATGGGTGAGGGCTGCCTCTCAACCTTATCTACCAGCTACCTCCCAGAAGCTGCCCGGACAGCTCTTGGGATATTGTCCCCGAGATGATCCTAACAGCAATTTCTCTGTCCCAGCTCCTGGAATCAAGGGATAATATGCAACTCTCAGCTTTCCTGTATTTTAAAAAGTGTCTTTTTAGCCTAATATAGTTGCAAGGAAAAGCTTAGCTCAACCCTTAACAAACAGATAAGAAGGATGTAAAGTTTATTGTTAAATTGCTGGTGTCTCAAACTGTAACTGATTCATGATCGATACAGTCTTTGGGGATGACAATGGGACTCTTGTGTATTTTATGAATCAAACCAGCTTTCTCCTTTAAAAACACACAACAAGCTTTCTGGTCATTTCAGAGTATAAAGATAATTTTCCTCTCTTAGAAGTCTGCAACTGGGCAATTGCATTAATTCATACGGTCCAGGGTTAAAGAATAACCTGAAACCAAAACACGCATACACAAAGCAGCTAATTTTTCAATTTTTTAGTTACACTATTCAAACAAGTATTATAACTTCATTTGTATTGCTTCTTCATGTTTTTTTTAAGGTGAACAGGTTCAAGTTTCTCTAAAAAAAGTGAAACATTGCAGGGGGTTTAGATTATTTTAACAGAAATGTTATTAATTAACTAGTTAATACTCTGGTGTCACCTTGTAAGGAAAAAATGTAATACAACCTAGTCTTTGCTCTAAAATCTTTATTTAAGAAAGAATTATTATTCTTCAAAGCACCTATCTGAGAACCTTATGGGATGCTTTTCAGAAATGCATTTCGGAGTTAGTACAGAGCGGATAAGTAGGAAAAAATGGATAATACTATTTCCATGTTACTGGTGAGGAGAAAATGCAAAAGTTGGTGGAAGACACAAGTCAAAACAGCATCATAGCTGGGAACCAGGTCATTGCTAATTTAGCGAAGTACTATTAAACAAAATGTCTAAGCTGTCCCCTCAGGCCTGGACAAAATCAAGAGCAGGTTTGATCTCCTTGTCCAGAGACCAGTAGGTTGCACCAGACTTTCTGAATCCCACCCACCCTCTTCTTCAGCTCCTCTTTGTGGCAGCACTCTGGTCATCTCAGGGTACTCTGTCTCAGGATGTCTCTGGAGCAGCATGGGCTGTATAGCGCTTGTTCCTGAGCAGGGCTTGGATATTATGCTGGCCACATCGTATTTGCACAAATCAACCTCATCTGGAGCAAATGGCCCTGAATGCCCCAGTAGGCTTTAATGGCCCTGACCAGCATCACCTGGAGCCTCCACATGCTCCACACCCTCTGACCCATGGGCTGCGGCCCAGGAGCTCCATTTAAGCTCAGACCTGGGCATTGTTTTAGCTATACTATAAGTGTACCTCTTTCCTTATCCCTTTAGATGGACTTTGGACTTGTGTTGTAGGTAGCTTGTCTCCTGGATACCCACCTTGTATGCATGTTGTCTCTAGTCACCTCTTTTAGCCATGACTTTTGTATGGTCTCTGGACCTATGTTGCAGCATTTTCTTCAGTCCTGTCCAACCCTGTCTGCTGTTGCTTCCTAACCCTGGAGGTGGCTCATTGCTTGCTTTGCTTGTGTCTGTAGATGGAGCCTGCTGCTGACTCCTGGCTCTGCTTGCTGTGCAACCCTGCCCCACCACCCTGTGCCTGTGCTGGGGCTGCCCTCGGCCCCTGGTTTGTCATCCCTGAGGGGACAGCTGGCCCTTGTTTCTCTCTGACAGATGCCTCTGCTTGTCCTACAGAGCTGCTGCAGCCCTTTGCGCTTCACATTGAGATTTACACTTGTTCTCGAGAGTTGATGTTGCAAACGGAGGCCTGAAGGCTCTGTTGAGGAATTATTTGGGGTTCTTGCTGCTGTTTATTCATACCCTGGCTGCAGTCAAGAAGTCAAAAGATTAGACAAAAGCCTGTACTCCCTAGTGTTATTCATCATCAGAGCTCAATAAATACTTGTAAGGTAAGAGTTTAATGTTTTGTGAGTTGGTGGCAGAGGGGCATCTGTCCCTCTTAAATTCTGCTGTCTGTGAAATCAATATTTAAAAACCATTTTCTAGGGTCAGTGAAGGCTTCTAGGTCAGACAAAACTTGATGGAGAGATTAAGAACAGTCCCTTTCCCCTTCTGCTTCCCTTTTCAGCTTGTATACTTTTTTTGGGTCAAAACATTTGCAGGTTTATTCCTCACAGAGACCTTAAACTTCTTTTACTTTCCCCTCTGCTATTTAACATATATGTTAGGATATCTTAGTGCCAGAACCATTTATTCCTGAAGCCTGGGAGAATACTCCGAGAATGCATTGCTAGATGCTTTTCTGGTATGACCATGCTTGCTTTCTTAGGAGCCCTCGTGCCCAAAACCCCCTATGAAAATTTGCATGTCTTGACTCTAAATGAGGTGTTCTCTTAGCCTGGGACAGTAGCCCCCATGTGTTTGCTATTGGCATGCAATATGAAGTTAACTTGAATTCCTTTATTTTAAAAACTGAATTACAGTAGGAAGTTTTCCTCATAGTCTCACGCTTCTCAGAGCAGGGTTAGGGAAAGAAGAAAAGAGATAATTCTGAAAAAAGTAAGTTCATACATGTAGTTTTTCTTTTACTAGCAGATCAGTGACTTGTGAAGAAAATTTATTTTCAAAAAAGGTATGAAAAATTCCCATTGGAAAGATAAGAACTAATGAACTGGCAGCTTTGGAGAGAGGAAAATATTCTAAGCATGGTAAAAATTCAAATTCACATCTGTGGTTGTGTTGACAATGTAAATGTGTGTCAGAGATCATTATGTCATACGGACATGCCCAGCCTGGCTTTAAACTTGCTAATTTGGGTATTATTCATAGTCCATAATTAGTCCAAGCTGGACTCTGTGGTTAATACCTGCTTCACTCCTCAGGAGGGTTTCACAGCTCACGCTGAGCTTCGTATTGTTATGGCTGCGCTGCTGCCTGCTTCGGCGCTTGCACAGATCTGTTTGCACTGCGCCATCCCTCTCTGCAGAGGCTGGTGAGAACTGGGTGCCTGCAGGTGAGTCCAGAGAGGAAAGCTGGCTGTGTTTGCCAGGAAGCTGGTGGCACGGAGGTGTGTGGGGGAGAAAGCGTGCACAGGGTGGGAAAAGGGAGAGAGTGCAAGCAGGCACTGCTCATTCAGGCAAAACAGGTGCTACCACTGTCATCAGCTATCATGCTGCACAGGGCATGGGGGAATTCACATGTTGGCTATAAACTCTTTAAAGTCAGGATCACTCTGTATAGCTCCTAGCACTGCGGGCACCTGATCCCTTGCCTGGGACCTGGTACTGCTGCAGTACAAGTAGTAGTGGTGGCATTGGAGCTGACTATGTTGGGCACAGGGAGTAGGGCCCAATTTTTTGGTGTCTCGGACTGTTTTGTGAGGAAGTTTTAATGTTAATTATGGTAACAAATATCTGAAGTTTAAAACTGCTCCATGTTTCTGCCGCAGTAATGACCTGTGGAGAGACAAAGAATTTATTCCTTAGTAAAGAGCAACTCTTCCCCTTACAGAATTGTCAGCAATTCATTTCTCAGTGAGGCTGCTTCACACAGACATACATGAAAGTGACTTAAAAGTATTTCTTTCTGTAGGTTTGCAGTGTATTTGTGCTCTTTTGCAAGCATGTTCGTATATGCGTATGTTGTATACATGTCTTTGTGTGAGTAAGTAAATATTAATTTATGTCTTAGCATGTCTAAGGTGTATGGTACCTGTGCTGAGGTGTGTGTGAATGCTTGGGTGGTGAATGTATAGGAGAAGGAATGTATCCCTTTAAGTGAAGGCATCTTCAAACATGTACACACCTTTGTATTGACATGATTGTGCCTGAGAGGGAGGTGAGAAAGTGTGTTTCTGTATGTCACAATGTAGGTACACCTGTGTATCCCTGAGCACTTGGTGGATGCCCATATGCAGGTAGCCTGGGGACTCTTGTATGTGAACATGTGTGCAGGTGTCTGAGTCATGAGTGTGAATGGGGGCACATGTGAAGTGTGAGTCTGCACATGGTTGAACATATATGTGTGGGCTCATGTGAGCATGAGCGAGCTGCACATCTCCTCCTGTTGAGTACAAGCATAAAACTGGAGTATCAGGAGGACCTTGGCTGACAGTCTGGCAGTACCAGGCATGTTTGCAGAAGATGAAGCAGAATAGACAACATGAAAGTTATTTTTGTCTATCAGCTGAAGCATTATAGAGACATCAACAAGCTCTTGTCTCATGCCAGCTTAATTCCTAGTTAATCAGCAGTCTGCTTGGGCAAAGGAAGGGACTCACATCAGGGGCTGATGATGAGCCAAACTTCCCAATACTGATTCGGGAGCCTGCAAGGAGCTCGCAGTATTGCTCTGCCTGCATTTGGCTGCATTGCTACCCACTGGGCAATGCTCTAGGATAGCTGAATGCTTCAGCAGCTGTGTCCTGGTGGGAACCACTCCTGCATAGGGAATATGGGTTGGTCCTTCAGCTATCTCTCCCCAGGCAGTCAAGGGAGGCTTATTCTTCACTGTGTGTGATCAGATGCCTTATCCAGGCAAGTTTCAAGTGACTTAATTCCAAGGCTTCTATCCTCTCTCTTGGGGCACTTCCACATAACCTGGAAGTTGACTCTTGCTTGCTTCATTCCTGTTACATCTAGTGAGACCTTCCTCTGTTTCTGGTGCCTTGTGTTTCTTCTTTCTTCCCTCATTCATGAACTAAATCCTTCATTGCTCATGGTACATGTATATCACAGCTCAGGGCCAGCTCACTATCTTTTCTAACCCGACTTTCCCATCTGCTTGCTGAAATGCCACCTTTGTCCTTGTTTTTCATTTTTCTTCTGGCTGGTTTCTCTGATGCCACCAGTGTGCTGTGGGAGGGTACCTGCCTGCTCTGTGACTGGCATGTGTTTATCACAGACCTACAGCCAAACTAATTAAAGTGGTGATTGCACAGATCCTGGCAATCAGCCTGATAGTCACTTTCTGGGAGTGACTGGCATGGTGTCCTATTCTACAAATGTCCACAGAGAGTAACAGGAAACAGCAAATTCTCATCTGTGGCTGCTTGGGATTCAAGCAAACAAGTTACCATGGGGTGAAATGAGCTTGGGAATGCCTTCAGTGTTGGCTATTTCAGGCAGTTTCTGTGCATGTCCTTGTTCTGCAGCCCTCCATACTGAGGGCAAAGTCATCAAGGGCAAACACACCCCATTTCTTACTCTCCTCCTCCCCCTGCCAAAAACTAGCTAAGATACCATGAATTTACCAGGTATTAGAAAACACTTATGGGCAGTTGTTATGGTATAGCTGGTGTTCATTCCCTGTCTGCATTCGTATTGGGATTTTATAATGATTAAGTGTAGTGTGATTCAACCATCAAGCACTCATGTAACTCCCAGCACATGAGCTTGCCTTCAGCTTTGCTGGGTGGATTGATCCCTTATCCTTTTGGATGCCGAGGTTTATTTCATTCTTGAAAGGGAAGTGATCCACGAATCGTGGGTGCTGTGGCCATAGCTGTGGTAGAAGACCTTATGTATATTAACCCATAGGTGTAAAATGAGTGGAGAGTCTTCACTTGGCCCTGTCTTGGGTGCTGAACTGACAAATGAGAGAATTTGGTATCATCCACTACAGTGTTTGGTATGCTTTGCTGTATATCATTAATAAACCTGTGAATTGGCCTGACACCAAACTCAGCTATTCCCTCCCCTGTGCTGATCATTATCGTGTTACCTTACCTTTGTTTTACGGGCCATCAGCCAGGTTTCAGTCCACGTGATGGTGCTCTGTACAAGCCCATCTGGTGATGCTTTCCTACTAGGGTTTTGCCAGGCCCTTTTCTGAAGGCTACTACAGTACTGCTGGGCTTCCCACACTTCCCTCCTGTACTGATACAAGTTCATTTGTGTTACAGACCTTTCCCAATTCCCCCAGTGGACTGCCTGCCAATGGACTTTATCACTGTTCCTGCTATGAGGCCAGGTAGCCCAGCACTGGCCAGCATAGTTGTGTGCAAGGTGCTGTACAAACACACAGAGCACATATATCTAAAGACATGGGGGGGTGATATGTGTGTGAGGTGGTTGGAGGGGAAAAGTTGAGAAAAGGGGAAAAAAAGGCACTGAGAATGGAAGCAGATTGTATTGCTTACCCTAGCACACTCTGATTAAAAGTTTCTCATCTCGATTTGCTAGAAGGCCAGGTTAAATACATATTCCTACCTTGCAAAAGCTCCAGGATCAAAGACTCCATTGCTGTCTGAAGCTCTTAAGCAGTATGTTGTTCACTCTGGGATCTTCCCATGTAACCTCAGCTACTTTGGCCTAGGAAAAATGGAAAGCAGATCCTGAGAATACTTCTGATGGGAAGCACCTGGCCAAAGCCTGACAACAGGGGAACAGCTGAGGCTGGCAGGAGGAATGGAAGAAGCAGTCTGGAAATGGGCTTCTAATTCTCTTCAACAGTGTGGTCTCCCTGCTGGGTTGCTGGCCTAGGGCAGGTGTTCCTCCCGACGGAGCTAAGCTAGCCAAGTTGTTTCCATGGCATTCATCTGGGCTGCATGTCCATGCTATACCCTAATGTCTCCATCTCCCCTTGCAGTTTATAGTGCAGACTGCTCTATGGTGTTATTGGGCAGTGTGCTGAGAGGTGTTTGTGTTATTTTACATGATCTTTTAGTGTGCCAGAGGGGAGGGTATAGTTACACAGCGGCCTGCACTGAAATGCTCCAGTTACCCCCCAGGATCAAACGGGACATACCATATGCTTTCTGGTTAGGCTTGGGGAAAACTGGTGGCCGTATACAGATGAAACCTCAGCAGTGTGACTGGTATGTGTCAATTGCTGACTTTCTAAAGTTCCTTGTTACTGTTATTTTGGTTTCACCTCTCCTCCTGCATCATCATCTATCTCCCTAAGTACAGTGCCTTTTTGTTCTGCAGCACTCACTCCCACTTCTCCTTTTTGTTCTGCCTACCCAACCTCAGCTCTTGCCCCCACCCTGGTGAAATGTCTTGTTGGATCTCTTCACTTAGAGTGCTGGATATTTGAGGCTCCTTCTATAGTCAGCAGAGCCAGAGACATAGTCAGGGGAGGTTCATCTGACCTAAGATTCAAGTTACTCTCTGGAGAAGTTCTTGGGCTTACAGGCTGAATGTGTGCCAGTGAAACGCTTAGACTACATGAGCTGAAGAGCTGGAGGAGACCTGAGGGAAACATGTCAGTGGGTCAGAAAAAGCTGCAGAAGGGAGATGGGAAGGACTGAGCAGGGGTAATCAGATCTGTTTCCTAGAAAGTCCTCACTGATCTCCCTGTTACTTCCACAGTGGTAGATGTTTTATGGTCATTGCTGAGCAAGTGCATATCCCATCCCTGTTCTGTCCTGTCTAGAGTCTCTAATAGCAGTGACATGCAGAGTGGAATGCCACTGAGGAAAACATTGCTCTGCCTCTGACACCCATCAGACTGTGGCTGGAGCCGCTGGAGAAGGAGTTGAGATTGATGTGAAGGGTGGCTGCATTTCTGCACTTCTAGCCTCTTACCAGGACTTGGCAAATGCTC
The DNA here is from genome assembly GCF_031877795.1 of Strix aluco. Taxonomy (NCBI): domain Eukaryota; kingdom Metazoa; phylum Chordata; class Aves; order Strigiformes; family Strigidae; genus Strix; species Strix aluco. The sequence continues at coordinate 19,776,931 of NC_133937.1, forward strand.
CACGTATTGTGGTTTGCTCATCTCTTCTTAAACCCATCACCTTCATTATAAATGACCCAGGGAGATCGTCCTCACCGAGAAGTAGGTGGGGAAGTCAGAAGACAGTTCTCTTGATGAGAGTGGCAGGTGGAAATGCCCTGGTATGTTTGCTTTGGTCCTCTCCATCTTCATGTCAGGTTGAAGGAAACCTGTAAACACACCCCAGCTTCTCTGATTGCATCTGAGTCGCTCTGGGCTCTGCTCTGGGGCCTTGTTTACTGTTTGGGAAGTGGTCTTTCCAGTTCTCCCTCCCTCCCTGCTGCATCCGGATATGGTCCAGGACTCACTTCCCCTCTGTCAGCTCTAACAGTGATTAATAAGGACACACATTTCCTGGGTTTTGCACCCATTTTTCTTAAAGACTTGCCTGCCAGTGGTGAGGAGACTGAAATTATAAACCACTGCTGGCACGTGAAGGGCCTGGGGGCAGCAAGTCTTGGAGAGACTGTGATGCAGTTCCAAGCATGGAAAGAGCACAGGGGCAGCTTAAAGAGACAAATTCTGCTGTCAGCTCTAAGTTTCCTGCAGCTGAAGTGAAACACTGGAATTTATGGTTCATTGTTATTCACACTGATGTACCTTCTCAGAGGTGACAATTCCAACAGTAGCTGTTGTGGTACTTCTGGCTCTTGCAGAGCATTTCTTCACTGTCTCAAAGATCAAGAAAAGCCAACAAGTGGGCATCCTGGAAGATTTTCCATCAGACTTGGAACTTTTTGTCTTGTATGATTTCTGTGAGATGTAACCTGCCTGCTCTGAAGTAGCTAAGTGGATGTTCTTTTTCTTGCCTTTCTCAAATGGATCATGGTCCAGGTAAGTCTTCCCTTGTAATAAATGAGAGTCTGACCTAAGTACGAATCTCAAGGTGAGTCTTACTGTACAAAAATCACTGAAGATGACAGGGAGGTTTCTTGGGATTGTTGCTACTGCCTGCCTGCAGTAATGTCTTGTTGCCTGAGCTCTTTCCACCCAGCTCCATAATAACAGCCATGTCTGGAACACAGGTGTGTTTTGCAGTCAATCCTTCCTTCACTGCTCCATCTCACAGGGGAGTAACTGTCCTCCCACTCCCATCTTTAATGACTTCTTTAAACACTTTGGTCGTTTGATCACATTGAATATTTAGGCCTAAACCAAATCTAGGATAGGAACATGCAGGAGGTTTGGATCTTATTTGTGGCTTAGCTCAGTGTTGTAGGAGATAGTAGCTGAATTTACTGTGTGTTAGAACTCAGTCTTGAAGAGAGCAATAACTGACCTGAAGATATTGTGAAGTGACCTACAAAAAGGACTCAGTGCTGAAATACCCTAACACTGAAATCCATACAAGTAACTCAGGAAAAAATTATTGTAATGCTGCCAAACAAACACAGCCCTCTCATGAAGAGAGAGGGCCCAGCACTATGCAGCTTTGAACTAGAAGCTTAAGTCTTCGTAGTCCCACAACCAAACTAGAATAAAAGTCTTATTGCAGCTCCAAATACAGGCTGGAGAATCATCTCAATCCAAATGACTAGAACCAAGTTTAGTTGGACACTACAGGGCTCTCACAGCTGCTGAGTCTTGAATTTCTCTTTACTGTAAGGATGGTCTGTCTATTATAGTTCAAGTGAAGTTTTGGGTTAAGGGAGACAAAATCAATGTGTTTTGCAGGGTCCTCATCCTTAGATGCCTGGTCCCTCTGTTCTCTCTTGCTGTGGGGATGACAGTTCTGGCTATCACTTGGTTTTGGGTCAGAATTTAAAGATTGAACAGTCCTATTTTTTACCAGGATCTGGTGGGTCTTTACAGTAAGGAAGAGATGTGGTGCCTCTGGACTTCCATGTCCTAGATTCTACTTTACTGTAGAGATGGGTGACTTTGTTCTCAAGCCTGGGGTTTACGCTAGGGTTAAGGCCAAGTTTTGGGAATCATGTGCACTAATCCAATGCTTTCTGAGAACAGAAGTTCAGGGTAATGTGAGAGGGAGTAAATTGTTTTCTTGAGATAATGCTGAGTTGTTCTAATGCCATGTTATAATGATATTGAGGGTTATGGTTCATTGGAACAGCACCTGTGAAAGTAACCCTGCCCTGAGAAATCTGAAACAAAAGAATACATTTCAAATCAGGCACTTCAATCATTTCTTATGAAAACTTTTTATTATTACCACATTCAAATGAAAAAGAGAAAGAAAAGCAGATTCAGGACCTGTTTTTTAGTGGTCTGAAGTACTGTGGAAATTCCCATGTTCTGTGTTTCAACCTGTCGCACTCTGAGAGGGCCTGTGGCCCTGGCACAGGGAGAGGAGCATGGCCCCTTCCCATCAGCAGTTGGTCTTCACTCCTGCTTTCCTCCTCTTCCTCACCTGACATGCATGTGCTTTCAGCTGAGACACCCAGCAGCAGGATGCCGCTCTAAAATGTCTTGATGAACCAGAGCTCCCTGGTGCTGCCCCAGGTCCTGTGGGGGCTCAGCTGAAAGGCAGTGTTTTCAAGGGCAGCCAGTGCTCAGCCCTTTGATGAATTCGACTCCAGCTGTCATGGGGTAAACTCAGTCTCCAGTGCAGGATGCAGGGAGACAGCCAGGGGAGGAGGGAAGGATCAGTGTTTCTCTCTGTGACTGCAGCAGCCTGCACATAGATGGAGAGATGGACAAAAAAGAGAACTGAAGGTAGAAAGTGGAGAGGATACAAGTTAGTATCTGAAACTGGGGTTAACCACCTTGCTTCCAGTGATGGCTGCATTCTGCTTAGAGCCAGACTTGTGTGAAGCTGGTGTGCTGGTGATAGCAGCCAGAATGCACCAGCTCACAAACAAACAAGCAGAGAGAGGAATAAAGGAAGGCAGGAAGACAGATGCCCCTTGGGCAAACACTTGTTAAATTGACAAACTTGTAGAAAATGATTAAGGCTCTCGCTGTTCCTGGTCCAGAGGGGCCCTGAGCTGCTGCCTTGAGCTAAGATACAAAGGTAGATCCTTGGGAGCCGACAGTGGACAGGGCACAGAGGGAGGTGAAACAATTACTGCCTGTCTCTGCGGTGCCGTCTCTTGTCAACTGTTATTTATGTTTCCCCAAATGTTGCAGTCTTCTTACAGGGAAAACAGGCCCTGCCAATCTATGGCAAAATAATTGCAGCCACCTTTCTCCCTCCCTCTCTCTCCACTCTCCCTCCCTCTCTTTTTTGCCACATCTCACTCCATCTCCGATTTACCTTGGACTCCTTTGATAAAGAATTGCAATGTAACCTCTGCTGGGAATCTGGATTGCTCACAGACTGGTAGGGATGAGTGCTCTCTTGTGCCTTGGACCCTGCTGTGACACCCTAAGACAAAAGACCCATGCCACTATAGCAGCTCTTGCTGAAGGCATCTTGTGCCATGCTTTGTCTTTTCTCTATAAGCTTGCAACTGAGGCAGTGTAAAAGTTCTTCCCTGTCCTTTGCACCTGCAATATACTCCCAGGAACTAAGTCAGATGATGTATGTACAGGAGCCCAACTGTACTGACCTCACTGAGGGGTTAAGTGAAAGGAAGGGTGGTTACAAACCTACTTTCCACCCCTCTTGAGAGGTTGCCCATACTCCTACATCTGATGCCTTTTGCCCTTGCACTTGATTTTCCTTGGAGGTCTCCATCTGGGCAGAAAAGAGTCAAACCAAGGAGCTCAGACTGGGACAGCTTGTGCTAATAGACAACCTGAAGCAGCCAGGGCTAGTCCAGGGCTCAGTCTGTAATTGCTTAGTATAAAAGTGTGGTGCAAGGTTAAAGTTGCAGTGAGTAGTTCCTGGAAATTATCAGGGACCTAGTGTTTTCCAGCAGCCCCTGGGGTTTGTTTAACAGAAGAGCCTATGCTCTTCTCTGTCAGTGGTGCCACACAGCCCAGACAACAAAGTAAATGGAAACGAGCAGAGACCTTTGCCATCTCTTTTGGCCTCTCTGCGAGCAGGGATGCTTTCAAGAAAAGCCATCAGCACTTGCACATGATTTCAAACTTTGGGCTTCCCCTCACCTACTGTCTGTCCACTGTCCCCCCCTTCCCTTCATTCCAGATATGCTCAGAGCCTGTCAGGAAAGGGTTAAGTGCTGCTTACCCCAGCCAGCTTTGCGTATTTAAAGTGAGTAAAGGTTTAATTACCAAATGATGACAGTGTCATATGGTTTTGGTGATGGCGCGTGGCATTCGATGAATGCAGAAGAGGGGAGGATGTGAGAAAGACACTGAGTGGCAGTGGGGAAGCGAGGAAGCTAAAAATGCCAAAGACAGTAAAACATCTGTAATTTGCAATTCGCTAGTGTTCGCTGATTGCTCATGGATTAAAGATTAAAATCTATTCTCTGGCAGATGGGGGAGAGAGAGAGAGGAAATTCTTACGAGCATGTTTTGCATCTGCATTTCATTCTGCTCCTCTTTACAATAATCACGGATGAGGAAATAAACCCAGATCTGGGCTGGCAGGAGGCGGGGAAAGCGCACAATATAGGCAGGACTCAGCGTGCTTCTCCTGCTCAGGAAATGCCAAGCAGAGAGGAGAAGAAGCTGACATCAGGATCCTTCTTCTTGGTGCCTGGGACTCTGTTTTGGCTGCACGAGGATGAATGTTCCCATGAGGCTTGGAAGTGCCAAGAGCCAGAGCTAAGTCTTTCTTCTGGTCACCCCAATTCTGCATTGGGGGGTTTCTTTGATGGAAAGGGGACGTTAGCCATCTGTCCTGTCTCAAGGGATGACTGAGTCTGGCTACAGTGTCCATGACATGATGTTAACGCTTGCAGGCAAACAATACAAGTAGAAATAATGTTTGCAAGTATAAATCATTTTTATAACTTCAGCTAATCAGAATCTGTCCCTTTTATGGGCATGATGAGCTCTCTCTCTCCCTCTCTCTCTCTTTCTCCCTCTCTCATTCTGACTCTCACACAGGGTTTCTCAAGTGTGCAGGACATTAAAAGAAAAATGGATAATAAAACTGCAAATGCAGGGCCTGCTCCTTAGAGGGGCTAGGTACTCACGACTCTGGTTGGCTTCACTGGAGCCAGCTTTTGTAGTGATGCCCACAATTTGAAAGGTATGAGGCAACCTTAGGACTTGCACACCCTGACAGCCTCACAGAGGTTAGGGAGCTCTCCCCCTGCAGTGGAACAGACCTGGTGGCCTCCTGCCTGTGAAGTGCTACTGGCAGACCTGCCTGGTCTGCAGAAATTCTGTTCTCTGGAAGGAATAAGGATCACATCAAGTCATCAGGATAGCAGAAAGGGGCTCACAGCTCCTGGGCCCCCCTCCTGGCCCTGTCCCAGTTCTCTGGGTAGTTCTGGTTGCCAGGAAAGGCAACTCCCTGCTGCAGTATAAGCCAGTATTGGTGAGGAACTGTAACTCATTTCTGCTCCAGCTGCCCTCTGCTTCACACAGTGCTGGCTTAGCTCCACCCACACTAGCAGTTTTTTTTTTTCTGTGGGAGAAAAATTTTGTTGTGTGTCTTTGGAGATGTCACACAAAGGTGAAGATGGTACAACCTATCAATGAAAACAATCATTCCTTAAACAGCATGCATTGCCATAACATTTATTACACAGGCATACCTATACATAAATTCATTCTCATATGCTCACCTCCATCTTTATGCACATACAGAGACACCCCAAAATCCCAGTTCTCATTCAATAAAACTATGCACTCCTGCTATTCAAATACTACCATCATTTTTAGTGCATGGAAATGAGAAGGTGAACATGCCAAATGGAACCTAGACTGGGTTGGGCACAGTTCAAATAAGCATTTGCTGTGGAAGTGGGAAAGGGAACTGGTCTAAATGTCCTTGGGTCCCCCACATCACATCCCTATTCCATTTCCATGTCCCTGACACAGCTGTGACCTAGCTGCAAGTCCCCCATGCCATGTTGCTGCCTTGGTTCTGTGTCCCTCTGAAATAGCCCTGTGTCAACCCACAGCAACCAGATGGTTTCACAGCTAGTACCCAGATCTTTGTAAGGTGTGAAGAGACATCTTGATGCTAGTGGGGCGGGGGGACATGGAGCTGTAGTCAGGGCCCTTTCACTACTTGCTTAACCTATGTTTTAGGCATACCCATCTTCAGCTCTGTATTGTGGAAGGATCTCAGACCAAGATTTAGCTTTGTCTTCTGTCCTCTTGGTAGCACCATCTCATGTTGCTTCTGATTAGGCTCTCTGGAAGGACCTGTTCTAACACCTTGTCTCGTCCAAGGATTCTGATGGACCCTGTTCTGGCAGTCCTGTTTAGATATTGTGAAACTGCACTCTGGCTGATGAATGTTGCCTCTACTGTGGTTGCCTTTGGTTCTTGGCTTATACTCTGTCATGGAGCAGCCCTGCTCTTCCTGCTCCTTGCCACTTTTCAACCTGTTCTGACTGGAGTACTGCGCTTACTCTTTCTACCAGTTGTAACTATGGTTCTTTTATTTAAACAGTCCCTTTCCTGGTTAGTCAAAGAAGAGATCCTCCTAGCCCTGGTCAGTAGGGACATTTCCCCCATCCCAGGTCTCCTGACAGCACCCACTTCCCTTTTGCTCTGTCCCAACTGCCATCCTGTGCTTTCGTCTTATTTTACCCTTAGTTGGGACCCAAATCATAACCCTAACCTTTTAGGTCCAAAGTGACCAGGTCTGTCTGGGCAGTGACTGTGGGGCTTTGTCTACAGCTTTGCAGAAATCTTAGAGTTACAGTTGGATTTTGTTAGTGTTCAAGGATGGGAGAAAGGTAAAGCATAGGGCAGTATTGCTGTGGGACTGTTAATGGGCTATCATGTATAAGCTGGAGCTACCAGGAAAGCTTAGCTGGGAGATATGTTTTGTCTGTGCAGTGCCTGGTACAGCCTGTCTACAGCTTAAGAGAAAACCTAGGGCTCAGCTTAGAGTTGAGAGAATAAAAAAGTTGAACTGTAGTAGGACGGGGATGGAAAGATTCTGCTGAAGGGAAGTGGATAGAGCCAAGATATGTCATGTGATAGAATTTTTTTTTGTCTGGGGAACAACTGGTAAGTACTGGGGTGTTGTTTAAATCTTTACCAAAAAAAATCATTTTTATATTTACATTTGATAAATGGGAGGGAAGGTGTCAGAAGAAGAAAAGAATGTACACAGGAAGAGAAAAAAACCAGTATGTGTGGGGAAAAAAAAGGAACCAGCATTTGATTAAGAAGAGGAAAGTGATCTCTTTGAATTGGGTCGCTGCTGTTGGACCACTGGGAAAGCAGTGTCTCTGTTTGCAAGTGATCTGTTTCACCAAGCGAAAAAGATGAGGCAGAGCAGAAGAAAAGCTGAAGAAAGATCAATGGGAGGAGGGGGACAGCATGGCAGATTTAATTAATTACTGCATATTAAAATGTTTGTTTACAGTAACAAACAGCTACAAGAGGTCTGATGTTAATTAATTTACAGCATTTTTCACCAGTCCCTTTGCCGTTGCTGGCAGTCAAGGAGGTAACACTGTGGCAGGTAAGATAATGTCTCTTTGGATTTACAGCAGCATCTTGGAGGTGAGCTGGGAAGGTAGTGCAGTTCTGACTGGCTGCCTCTGCATGGCACAGGATTCAGGGGATCTTGTCCAGCCAGTAAAAGGGACATCATTTCCCAGCCTGGGCAAATGGTGCTCTAGCACAGCCTGAGAGCTGGGCAGTGTAAGGGTGAGTGCTTGGATAAGAAAGCCAGGCTTTTTGGGATGGGGTTTCAGTGCTGTCTTGGGTATGCTGCCAGGGGCAGGTGTGCTGTGAGGTTGCAGCTAATTTCATCGTTGTGGGTCCTGCAGCTCCAAAGAAATCTGGGCAGCCTCTGTGGTATTCAGGACTGTGTAATACGATCTTTGTAGGGTTTGCATGCAGAGGATCGCTGTCTCCTCCACATGTGAAAGATTCTGGAGTGGTATGTGCCCTGCCCCAAAGGTGGATGTGGTCAGTCTCTATGGGCATTTAATAGTTTTGTTCCAAGCTGTGATCATTTAGGTATTCATGGGTTGATACCAGGGGAGGAGCAAACCTGGAACAGAGTTTTGCAGCTGGAGGGAATATGCCTGATCGTGGGCATCTTTGAACAAACCAAAGTTCAGGCCCCAGGGAAATCTACATGTGTATTCCTGCAGCCCAGTGTGGCTTCTCTGCTTGCCTGTCTTATGCTCTGACCTCACTCCTCACCTAGATGACTTTGGAGGGCAAAAGAGAGATGGTATTTTTGTATCACTGTCCTGATTGTGCTATAGTTGTGGCTAGATGCCTTCAAAGTGGATGAGAAGATTTGTGTGAGCTGAGAAGGTGGGTCAGGTCCTAAGAGCAATGTGTGAGCTCTGCAAACAGAGGGGAAAACCTCTAAGGTTATTCATAAAGCTCTGTCTGAGAAGCCCTTTCACACACTGCATAATGTGCTTATGGATGGGCAGGTAACTAAGTATGGAAAGAGCAAGGTTGAGCTTAAAACCTCTGATCCTGGTTTCACTGGTGTTAACACTAGCAAAGGAGCAGTAGAGAAGGTCTGGATTTCACATCTAGCTGTTTCCTCAGGCTGATAGAGCTGTGCTCGGTGCTCCTTTTCAGTGAGCCCTTTGTAAATGCAGTTGTCTCTTGCTCCTCATGTGGTAGTTCCTTACAACCATGAGACTGTTAACACCATGGAGAAGCTAAGCCAAATCTTACTACACTCCTATAACACCGAAGGCCTCCAGGCTAAAACCCCAGCTGGAGTAAATCAGCCTTGTTTCCTGAACTTCATTGAACCTTAGTTATGCCAGCTGTGGGAGACTGAGCCCCTGTCTTCCAGCTGCCTCAAGGCAAAAAAGTCTTCTCCCACTTTTGGAAGCTCCTCATCTGAATTTCTCTGTTGGGCTGCAGGTGGGCTTTGTTCTTATCTACTTGTGGGCCTTTGCCATAATCCCATAATTGATCTTTGCAGTGGCCCTGATATTGGCCCTGTCATTTTAATTGGCAGTTAACACTTGTAATTGGTCCTGACTGTAGCCCTCTGGCAATTAGCTTTTGTCACTGTGGTTCAGTTCCAAGTCCTTGATACCTGGTGTTAAGAGGTCCTAACATTGGCCTGCTTAAACTGCCCTTTGCTGTTTGTTATTTGACCTGCCATAACTTTGGACATAGGCCACTCTGCTCCACCCTGAATCTCAACCATACCCTGATCTCAACATTAACACTCGTAATTCTCCCTTGTACTGACCTCTGCAATCAATCCCTGTAACAAAGAATCATAACAGTAATTGAATGATAACCAGCAGAAGACAGCACTCTAGCAGGGAGATGTGCTGAAGCACAGGACCCAGAAAAACTGGGTCAACTTTTTTTATTAATGAAAAATTCAGATTGACTTTTGTGAGTGCATGCAGGCAGTCTTAACTGGGTGGGTGACTCTCTGCATCTCTGTCCATCATGGCACTAAATTTCTACTACTCAGAGAATACGAAGTGTGGTGGGTTAAGAAAAGACAAGGGGTTTCTAGGTGCTAAGTGTGGCAGGGTGAGAGCAAGTTCTTTTCTAAGTACCATCTTGTTTCAGAGATAAGCCTGCAAGGCAGCAAAACCTTTGCTGACGAATGATTTCTCAAACCGTTAACGGGCTGAACATAGCTGAACATCTGGGGAAGACACCGGAGCAGCTGTTGCTGCTCTTTAACTTTCCCTCTGCTTTGCCTTTAACCAGAAAAGTGCTGGCAGAAGGTAACAAATGGGAAAAGCAGTGACTCACGGGGCAGGTGTATCCTTGCCCTGGATGGAGAAGTTACATAGCTCTGTGAACGACATCACAGACCATGGTGCAGGGGGTGTGTGTTTGCACTTGGAAGCTTTAATGTGAAGGAGACCTATGGCCCTCTAAGAGTCCTGTAGACACATGTGGCTCTTGGTCTATCTGAAAATTCCTGCTTTGTGGCTATTTGCTATCTTCATGGTTAATCCATGCTGCAGTAGTAGGAGCAGATAACTTTAGTGACCTCAGATGTCTTACATAGAAGTGAAAATTATTCTGAAGGTGAATCACTGCAATAGAGATCTGAGCATGTTCCTTGAGCAAGGAATACTCAGAAAAGGAACTGTCTTGTAGAAAGCCCTTCCTTTTCAGATCTAGTGAACAGGAAAAGGTAAAGGCTAAATTTGTAACAGCTTGTACTTACTATGAAAAATAGTAGGGTGGCAAAGCAGAACACAGAAAGCTGCTTTGATGTGGATGTTTTAACATGGTTCTCCTGATGCTGTGAAGTGAACAGAGGATCTGGAGACCCTAGTTTTAGTCCTGCCTGTCGTGTGAGCTAAACTGAACCATGCCACCTCTCTGCATCCCGTTTCCTCACTCTGTCTTGTCTGTTCATGGTGTGACAGATGTAGCATATGGGGCACCAAGCTCCAGCTGGGCTCCAAATACTATTGCAGTAGGTTTGTTACAATACCAATAACATGCTGACTGTGGACAGTGGAGTTATTCCATTTCATTTCTGACACACAGCGGACAGGAGGTGGCTGAATATCTCCACAAGTGTGAACCATGTACCAATGATTTTTATAAGGTGGTCAAACACTGGAACAGGTTTCCCAGAGAGACTTTGGAGTGTCCATCCTTGGAGATATTTAAAACCTGACTGGACACAGCCCTGAGCAACCTCATCTTGTTGACCCAGGTTTGAACAGGGCATCTGGACTAGACAATCTCCAGAGGTCCCTTTCCACCTCATCCAGTCTGTGATTTTGTGTTGTAAGAGAGTCACAGAGGTGCAAAATGATCCTGGAGGGTCCTTCATCTGGTATAGGCACTGTGATGCATGGCCCTGAAGCTGTCTACTGATGACCTCCTGGAAGTCTTTGGTGTGGGGAGCTTGGCATCGCTGTGGAGTTGTAGGTATCTCTAGGACCTGTAGCATGGTCCAGGAGGGATGCTGTCCTTCAGAGAGGCCTTTATGCTAGCTGCTAACAGCCATGGCTCTCCTCCCACCTGAACTGTCTGGAGGGCCAGCACAGCATCTTATCCTATGTTTCTTTTTTGGTTAGTAACTGTATGTATGGGTAATAGCAGCAGCTGCTCTCTGGGAGACTTGGATTACTCCCTTTAACTGAAATAACACAGGTAAGTAACAGCCAAGAACACACCAGAGCAGGGAGGAGCCACACTGTTTCTCACGAAGGTTGTGGCTGCCAGCTCTGCATAGCACCCACACCACTGTCTCGGAGCAGTGGTGTGTTTATTTTCTTTCCTAGTGTGTGTTGGTATTTCACTTTTTTTTTACTGACAGAGATAAATGGTTTCTTTAGATCTGAATAATAACTAAGTAAAATAAATGTGCACGTCAAGTTGGTAATTCTGACTCAAGTTCAGGCACATTGAAAACTCAGTCTGGAAAGTTTGTGTCAATTTTGACTCACAAGTGTTGTAGTGGCATTTTTTTACCTAGTCTTTGCTTCCCATTGTTTTGTTCTTTGGACTTCTAGTTCCTTCTAGAATGATTTAGCACAAATAGGATTGAGAGCCAACCCAGCCAGTGGCTAATGTGCCATGCACTGAAGATGCAGTTGGAAACCAGAAACGGGCAGAAAGGCCAGCCTGAAGGTCTGAGTTGTGAGGCTTCTTTAGGTAAAAGAGAAGCCTTTCTCTGCAAGGTCTTATCAACTCACTAGACTGGGAGCTGAGGCTTGAAGACAAATGTGGACTTGTATGAGCTCACCACATAATTATGAGACTTGGCAGTATTTTCATCATCTGAGATTGTATTCAGAATATACCTGGTTTCAGTCTCCTTTCATTGCAAATTGTTGAAGCAGGTGCTGTATGTCATTGCTGATCAGTGCAGAATGTAGTGGAGTGGGGACTTTGGCCTTCCTAGGAGCCCCTAGGCACTGAGGTCATACTTTGTAATGAATAACAGCATATGGACACAGGGTGATCTCGGACAGGGCCTGATTGGGCTCTCTTGCCTTTATCATGTCTGTGGAGTTTTTATACGAAGTCAGTGAACTGCACTGATTTGTATTAGTGAAGTGTCTGGTGTATTGACTCCAGGATTGTTGTTCCTGATTTACACCGTGGCACAACTGATCATAGACTAAGCAGGTGCAAATGTACATATTTGTTGTAGACCTCTGCCTTCCCTCAGAGTGCTTTTGGAGTAGCTTGCCAGTGTATTTTTTGCCTGTAAAGCCTGTAATTCTTCTGTGAAGAGCAAAGCAAATGTTATTTCACAAGGAGAATACAATGTCTCTCTTGATAGATGCAGCCTGTATAAATCTGTAGTAATAATACCAATAATAATTATTATTATTGGGTAATCTCCTGTTCAGGATTCTGACTGCGCAGACAGTTCCTCTGTGTTTTGACAGCCTTGTGGCCAGTAAGAAAGCGTTAAAAATGATGCAAGCATTTAGCATTTGTGAACTTAACTCTATAAACTTGATGGAGTGAAGAGAATCTTTTTGTTCTGTGCTGAGCTTAGAAATATTCTGGCACTCTGGACACCTGCCATCTTCCTCCTATTGCCTCTTTTATGTCCTGCTGTGAATCGGCAGTATCTTCTGCAGTGGCAGCAGCTGGCAGGACTCCGGTGCCTTTACCTCCCCTGACAGCTTTCTGTATTTGTACAGCACCTTGCACTACATGGCCCAAGTTCCTGTGCAGGACTCCTTAGGGCTCCAGCAGTGAATGTGATAAATAATGACAATAAAATATGTCAACAATGAACAACATGACCCTGTAAATCATTGACAGCTAGAGCAAGTGTTTCCTCTGGAAAATAGTCACCCTCATGTTTGTATTATTCTTTCATCTCTTTACTGTCTTTCCTGTGCTAACATCAGACAGAAGCCAAACAAATCCATGGGGGTAAATATGCCAGAGCAGATCCACAATCTGAGTGGAGGTGCTGGGATGTTGATAGAGCCACACTGATTTATGCTGTTGCGGTGCAGCCCCCTTGTCCCTAGGACACCCTCCTGTAATGCTAAACTGGGTGTATAATTCCTGTAATCACTCAGTAGGCATATTTCTGAGAATAAGATCTAAGCCAAGAGCAGAAATCTAATTCAGGATCTCAGATGATGTTTCTTTCTTCTAACTGGTGGCCTTGGGCTCAGAGTGACTGACTCACACAAGGAAATGAGTGTGACCTGTACGTTGTTACTGCTATGTGTGCACGTAAGGGCAATTGAGTTGGTTGATATCTGATGAAATCACTGATGACTTTTTGCTGACCTCTGATGGAAAGGTCACGTTTGAGACCAGGAGATTTTTTTTCTGCACAGTGGTCTGTCATAAACAACAGCACCTCATTTCCACATGCTGGCTCTGCAGGAAACAGCAGCAGTCCAGCATTTCCAAACTTGCCTGCATAAAAGTTGGGGTCTGAACTTTTAGTTAGCTTAAATCAGTGTAGCTTCCTGGGAATCAAGGGAGCTTTACTTATCTTCACCAGCTGGTTCTTAAATGCAAGGGTAGACACTGAATACTGTGGGGTGTCCAGGTTTCTATCCCACCTCTGAACGGGTGTGCTGCTTATACTAACATTTGAGCAGCAGAACATTCTTAGTAGTAGAAAATGTACAATTAGGAATCAAACCTTCATTTTCAAGGCTTGAAAATGTTGGTCAGAGAACAACACACATGTGATCTCTTGTAGATCACTGGAGCTTACATGTATCCAAGTTATCTTCAATTTACAGTAGTTAGTAGCAAGTGAAGAGGGAATTGGGTCACATGATATCTGGTTCAGCCCCAAATACAACTGCTGATGCGTAGGAAAAATCAGGGAGTAGTTGGAGAGAGAAATTAGGGGAAGACTGAAACTTGTCCCTTCTGGCTGCCCAAAAGGGGAACTGTGTACAAACTTGAAGGCTATTGATCACACAATATGGAAAATAGGTGAGGGTTAGAAATGTCAACCTCCTGGACCGTGGGTTTGACAAGGGGACAGAGAACCACACAGACCAGAATATATAACCTGCAGCCTATGGCCCATAACAGTGTTATCTTTCTTCACCAGTGAGCAGTCCTGCCCCCGTCTTTGCCTGTCATATGGCCGACCTGTCTTTCACTTGGAAGCTTTGTAGCACTGACAGTATGTATATATATATTTTTTTTAGGAGCTGCTCTACCAGTATTGTTTTCCACTAATCTCACTGGAGCTTAATCCCAGCTCTTCCTCTGCTCTACTCTTAGCCAGGACACATCTCTCCATACTGCTGTGGTAGTATGCGATTGTTGTGTTGGGGCTGTTTGGCATACCTCAGAATTAGGCTGCTCTCCCATCCTTGCTGAGACTTCTCTGTGTGTGCACTAGGAGTAGGGAAGAGGTGAGGAAGAGTGCTACACGCTGATGGTGACAAGGGATGAACCTACACTTGAGGGAAAGGATCAGGCTCAGTTGGTTTCACAGTTGCTGTAGTCATTGGTGTCAGCAGAGGGTTTGCCTACTTCTATTACATGTTTTGGACTGCATCATCATATGTTACAGGCCAAGTGGAGTAGCATATGTGACTTTCCACCAGCTAAGAACTGTCCCTCACCTCATGCTGCTGCTCTGCACACCACCACTGCCATTGTATGTATTTCTACTTGTCTGCACCTCCCTTGCTGCCTAGGATAGATTGGCAGGACTGGATATGGGTCCCCTTCCTACCTGGACACTGTGTAGGATGAGCAATCACAAACCTCTAGTGGTGAAATGTGTTTTGAAGAGTCAGTGAATGGCTCTGAAAAGCCCCTTTCACATCCTGCACTAACAAATGAAGCTCCTCGTGCCATCAAAGTAAGATTGATAACTCCTCTGACATTTCATATTCAATATCCTGAATATTGAGAGGTGTGGGTTTCCCTTGAGACACAAACCTTTCTGTTTCTCTCTCCCTTCATCTCCAGAGAGCCTGCTGGAAGACTGGGGTGAGGGCAGGGGGGGTTGGGTTGGGGGGCAAGAAAAAGAAAAGAAAGACTTGGGGTGGGGAAAGGGAGAAAAATGACACAGAGGAGCTTTTTCCTTTTTTGACTTCATCAGCAGTAAGTCTCTCATTTCAGAGCCTGGCAAATGGAATTGTGCTGCTCAGTCACGATGAATGATCCTCTTTCCCTACCCCCCAGCCCAGCAGGGTCATTGAAATAGGCTTCAAAACTAAAATAAAAATGTTCCTGTTTTTATGGACACTAGAACCTGTGATCTGTTTCAGCTGAGAACTTTTGAGAGGTCAGAGTCAGAAGGAGATGAGGGGAGAGAAAAATAAAGGGAGCTCAAACCAACCTGAAGCAGACTTCTTTTTTCTAATTTGCCATGAGGAGACAATCCAGGTATGTGTCTATCCAGATAACCAGGGGTTGCTTAAAGAATAAGAACCAGAAAAAAAGAGTTTCTAATCACATTTTTCCACTCCCTACTCCTTCTCACTACCTGATGTTGTGAAAGGAAGTAGTGGCATCTGAAGCAATTGGGGATACCCAGAAATGTAGTTCTGGACACATCTTTGCCAGGTGGGAGTTGTCCTGGCTCAGTTCACTCTGAAGGGGTTAGCCCAGATCAGTTTTCTGCTCCAGCTGTTTAGATGCTGAATGAAAGACCCTAGATGCAGCTTTGTAATACTGTTTTCTGTTCTATTATGCCTGTAAAGGAAATAGTCTGTGTTTCCTGCTGTAGCATGTTAATGTCTCAGCTGATGTCACCCTGTATGACCTCTGTGTCTCATCAAATCCACCTCAGCCAGAACATGGATGAAAAAGCCTCATGTAGCCCTGCTCTGTCACATCTACTACCTCAGCCAGTCAGATGAGGTGGCCTAAATTCCAGCTAGTCAGGTTGGAACAGGTGGGCAGGTGTTTTTGAAGGTTTTAAATTTCCCAAAGGAAATGTGCTGTGTAGCAATGAAATTTAGTCTGACTGCATCTGGTTGTGGTACTGTGCTAGTCCATGTTGTGCCCCTGGATTCATAGTATACCAGTAAAGGGACCCTGCAAGATTGATGTCTCTGATGGGCTTGTCTCCAAGATGCTGCCTGTCCTCCACTATCTCCCTGAAAGTCCCACACAGGTGCATGTGCTGGCAGTCTAGAGGGCAAGCCCATGAGCAGGGAAACAGGCAGCCATGGCAGTGATATCTTGGGGCAAGGGGTGCTCTGTTGGCAGCTTGGCTTCCTTGGTGAGAGTTTCCAGTGCCACAGCTCAAAAGCTGCACGGTGCAGAATGTCTTCCGTTCTGAGAATGGTTTTAGAGGTGGGGTGCAACTGGCTTTGCAGTAGGTTGGGGTGGCGTATTCCCCTTAGCATAAAAGAAATACGTTTTCCTGGGAAGGGTGTGGATTACAGCCTCTTGTGCAGGAAAAACCTCTTGCAGGCTGTGGCCTGGGGCAGACATTCTTTGCTCGATCACAGTAATTCACCATCTCTCAAGGGACCCATTGAGCTTATTTAACAAAGGTCAGCTAAATTTTCTAGTATCCTGCTGTGAAAGCAGGATTAGTAGAAATCTTATTTATCCTTGGTGTCCAGCTACTTGACTGTTCACTTCAAACTGCCGTGTTGGTATAAGTCCGAAATTGCTGTGGTTGTGGTGGACAGTTTTAAAGCACCCACTGCATGACAACTTGCAAGAGGGTGCAGCTGTACAGAGGGCTTGATTTGCTTCTGCACTTTCCTTGCCCTGATTTTCCATGGCTGAGACTCCCTAGGTTTTGAATCACTCATGTTTTTCATCAGTCTGTATGATTACAGACAATTTTGGCCAATTCTGAGCTTGAAGAGGACTTGCTTCAAAAGCACTAGAAACAATTGTGGCTCACTGTGTGTGGTTTCTGTGTGAGGGATATTCCATGAATTGAGATTGTCTGTTGTGAGTATTTTCATTGCTGCTCTTCATGGCCTGGTGGCCCATCTCAGCTGGGGGTCTGTGGTGCTGGGTGCTGTGCAAAGCATGATAGGAGGCAGTAGTTGCTCTGAAGACTGTGCGGTCTAAATGGACGTGGCTGCCAGGTTTGCAGGGATGGTATTCTGGTTTTCTCAAACAGAGGTATGTTACAGCCTCTTCCTGCTCACTCCTATGAAATATATAATTTACCTGTCCCCTTCTTTAATTATGCTGAATGAATTGTGTATCCCACTTCTGGGATCTCCCCAGTCCCACAATGAACAACATGCGTTTCTAGCTTGTGGTGTGCAAGATCTGCCCCTCATCCCCCCTACCCCAGATTTTGCTGTGTAAACAGCCTGTTAGCAGTTGCTGGAGCACTCAGCCAGTCTGTAGCCTTACTGGCATCAAGAACATTTCCATACCACCTAGCTCATCGGTGGGGTTATGGTAGCTGCTCTATGGCTAGCTGGAGATAAGTAACCACCAAAAGCCTGGGAGCTTTTGCAGCTTCCCCAGGACATTGTCAGGGAGCTTGCAGAAGACCTGGACTCCTGATCTGAGAGCAGCAGCAGTGACTCAAGCACAAGGCCACCCTTCCCTTCACAGCAATGAGTGCAACTGCTGACTACAGATGACTAAACGGTTTGTGGAGCAGACACAGAAAGGAGGGGGGCTGAGAGTGTCAAGGCAAAGCAAAGGGAGGCAATGGTGAGGGCTGAGATGAAAGCCTCCCAGCCCTTTGCAGCTGAGGCTGGAGCAGCTCCATCTTTCCCAGACTTCTACCTGCAGTCCCTGAGTGAGTATAGCTGGAATTGTCAGTTCTGCTGATATGAATTAAAAGCAACATGGCAAATGGTGTTTTCTAGCTGCTGTAATTATCTCTTGAGAAGGAAACAAGCAGCTGCCT
Organism: Strix aluco; assembly: GCF_031877795.1. NCBI lineage: Eukaryota > Metazoa > Chordata > Aves > Strigiformes > Strigidae > Strix > Strix aluco. The sequence continues at coordinate 19,794,680 of NC_133937.1, forward strand.
TTGGCACAGGTCTGATCAGCTGTCTCAGACAGGAGGGGCAATTGCAACTTCACCTGTTGGGTTTCCTTTTGCTGATGTGCCATGGTACTCAAAGCCAATGAGGCTGGGCACCATGAAGCTTGATCCTGGCACAGCAAAGAGCTGGATGAAGATGCAAACTCCTACCTTCGGGAAGAGTCCAAGCACTGATCACTTCCAAGGTTAGATTTCGGCCTCCTATTGAACCCTGGGACCAATTCCTCTGTAAACAGACACTGATGATGTTTCTACCATGGAGGAAGGAGTAAAGCTTTTCTTTTGAATTTTCATCTGTATCCAGAGTTAAAAATAAATCGATCTGTGTGTCTTGGTTTCATGGTCGCCAGTCTCATCTAGGCCATGAAATATCATGTAGACTCTGAGCCAGATGTGCTTTGTCTTTAGAAGGAAAAGGCTTCATGGTGGATATAACCCTTGTGTCATGTCCTGCTGGTATCTCACATATGTTGTTCCTGGGCTAAATGTAAAAACCCAACTTGATGTGGTTCAGTAGTTCTGTGCTTTTTTGCTGTTGTCAACCCTTCTATTTCTCCTCCAGTGCTCTCCCATGTTCCCTCTGTACAGGTGACTTGTGTTATGTAAGGTCTTATTTTCAAGCACAGACCCTTCCAAGGGTTTGTGTTATCTGAAGGTGCAGGTTGTATGACAATATGATAGTCTGGTTTTATCATGATGAAAGTTAGGCCCTGTGTAATTGATACCATTGTTTCTTGGCCATTGGCTCATCAGAGCTGTGGCTTCTCCTTCCTATCATCTTGCATACCTCCTTTAAAAGATCACATGTTCTGAAAAACATTCCCCTCAGCAGGAGAGGGAGATGAAGAAAATGCAGCTCTGAAGATGCAACACAGATTCCACCACCCGTAATTTTCACTGATCTAATTTTTGGCTAGGGTGGATATAGTAAGGGTTGTCTGAAAAGGTACACATCATACTGTATACTCACATCTCCCTAGGCACTTGGTCAGGATGACTTTTGATTAGGGAAAGACATCAGAACTTGGGGATGGGAAGGAATTGCCTGGTTTCAGAGTCCAGTCTCCTATAGTGATGGTGTCAGTCTGTGGGTCAGATGTGTAGCCCAGAAGGGGCTGCAGAAGTCTCAGTCAGTATGCCCTGACTGCTCGCAGACCCCTCCCCAATTCTCTGAAGCCTACTGTGCGTTAGGCTTGAAGCCACAGTGATGAGAGCAAGGAAAGATCAGATTGGGCCAGGCATCTAGTGAGTAAAAACACCCTGATGATCCCAGGCCACATCTTGCTCTGCAGAATAAAATGGAATCTTCCCCCCTCCCAGCAATGGTGACCTAAAAATATATAACAAACATGTGGGTATAAATCATCACCAGCCCCATCTTCTCCACTGACCTTCCTACCTGTTATAAGCCTCCCTGCCAGTGTGGGCAAGCCCAGGCCTGGACAGGGAACCAGCACACTGCAAGAGCAGTGGGGCTTTAAAGTAAGAGATGTTAATTCTCCCGTCTGTGTGCAGACAGTCCTTCCTCTGTGTTGAATTAGTCTGTTTTGTGGCTAGGGTTGGGATACCTCCTGCAGCCCATGGACTGTCTTCATCTGTCCGACAGCAGACAAAGGAAAGGAGATGCCTGCACAGCACAAGGAAAGAGGGGAAGCCAAAGGAAAAATGGAAGGAAGAATAGGAGGCAGAAGGAATGACTTTCTTTTTTTTTTCCCCTTTCCCTTTTTTTATTCTTCCTGTGCTCTGCCTGTTCCTGTCAAAGCCGCTGGAAATTGTTACCGACAGATCGAGTGTCTTCCAGTTTCTGTGTCAGGGAGTTTTGCCGATTCTATGAACCATGCAAAAGAGGGGTCAGGCAAGAGAAGGAGAGAGCAAGAGAATGACCAATTCAGCAGAGCTCTGGCTTTATCACTGATCTGGTCAGGTTCACTGGGTTTTAACTCCATGAGCCAGTCAGGCTTAGAAACTCACACCTTTGTTATCACCTTTCAAGAGGAGGGAGCAGGGCGGTGTGAATTCTCTGGGGTCATCAAGAAAGGCAGGCCAGGGATCATCTCCTGTAGCAGAGACTGCCTTGCCCTTGCCCTCCACAGCATGCCAGACACTTGGATGCTCTCTGTCAAGATTGATCGCTATTTATTACTGCACAGATCAGAGTGGGGACAAAGGCATGCTGGAGGAGGTTTTGGTTCCTGCTTGGCCCTACCATCATAGCTTAGGGCAGGGAGGACGACAAAGGGATCAAAACTTGCCGGCACTGAGTACCATTGCTGTTTGGGTCCAGGTTAGAACAGAGATCATGGGACTACCTTTGGTTCTGCCAAGTGTTCACCCAGTGGGAATAGAGGCTGTATCTGTACAGGTCTAAAAGCACAGACCACCTCCCGACTGTCCCTGTAAATGCCTTGTGTGCGGCCTCTGTACAGTTTGTCTCAATCTGCTTGGCTGTGAGCTCCTGTGCCTGGTGGTCTTGGACACCCAAGGTCCCTATGCTCAAAAGCATGTGATGCAGGCTGTGCACAGCCAAGGAGGGCCCTTGGGGTCTTGTACCTGACAGTATGACCATATCCAGGGAATCTGAAGCTCACTGTTGCTCTGTCTGCCTGTGAAGGTTATACTGGACCTGACAGTATTGCCAGTCATGCTAAAAGTGAACTACAGTCACTGGGAGGATCAGGCTGAACAGACATCCCAGACTGGTGTAAGAGACTGAGAAAATATCTTTGGAGACTTTGCTGAATCCTTTTCCATAACCAGAAATCAGAAGCAGGAAGTCTTACAGCAGTGAGACACTTGGGCAATTTCCTCTCCTTCTAGAAACTGGAACCTGGTAGCTGTGAGAAATGAGGTGTCTTGTGGGGAACATGTTACATGGTAGTCACTTTGCTGGAGGCTTAGGCCTGACTGAGCTTGAGTGGAGGCTTGAGGGATCTTTACTTAGTGGAATAAAGTCTCTGCAGGCCCAGATTGTTCATTAATGCTGGGTATCTTGCTCTGCTCACTGCTAAAGCTTTGCTCTGACATGTTACTGGTAACATCACTGCTGAATGAGCAGGCCCTGAAAAAAAGGTGTCTCTCTGCCTTCAGAAGTAGGTTCCTGTATCATCACAGCTACCTGCAGAGTGGAGGTATAGAAGCTGAAGTAGCATTGCTCTTTGGAAAGAGGAGCTGTAAGTCACTGGAACTTTGGGATCCTATTCCTTTCTTGGTTGACAGTGACCACTAGGCTATTTGAGTGCCTCTGTTTCCTTCTCCAGAAGGGGTCTGCTGTGATCTCTCTGCTTCAGAGAGGCTACAGGAGCTGTTCTGCTGCTGCAGCCAGTAGGGCTACCAGCTCAGGAAGGATATCCCCAAGGGTCCCCCCAAAATGCACACCGAAGACCTGAGATCTCCCCAAGCACTGCAGCGTTCTGCATAACTATTTAGCTGTCCGAGCAGGAAGGCAGAACAATCAGCCAGCGCCAGCTCTGGGGACAGCAAGATTAGGGAACAATGTGCACATTTTGGTGGTGGCTTTGGCAAGAACAGTGCTGAATGCGGAGATTCCAGAGGACGTGCACAAGTAGCAGTGGGGCTCGTCCTCCTCCACAGGCCGATGGGAACCAGCTTTCCTGCTGATCATTGGCCTGTGCTATTCCATCACCCTGCAGAGAGCGCAAGATGCTGGCTGAGAGTAAGTCAGTAAAAAAAATAATTGTGTTGCTTCAGCAAAAGGTTCCTGGAGTTTAGAAAGTGGAGGGAGATTGAGGGGACTATCAGCTGACCTTGCTTTCACCACCAGCAAAAGACACAGAGGGATGTCAGGCAGCTTTCTCTGTGTGTGCTGGAGTTGTATGGGGGCTGCTGCTGCTTACTGTGGTGGTCAAGAGGCCTGGGCACATGGTAGGTTTTGCACAAATACAGGACACAAAGCTTTCTGTTACCCAAAGAGTCTAAGGTGAGACAGGGTTGCTGACAGAGGTGTCATCAAATGAGTAGGAGAAATGTGAGTTTATGCCTCCTGAGATCTAAATAGTTCATTGCTAGAGCTCAGCAACTAGATATCACCTTCTGCAAAGAAGGACGTGTCTAGGGTCTCTCAGCTCCATCCCTCAGGGCAGCTTATCTGTGAAGGATATGGGAATCAAGGGAGTGGTGGTGATGGAGCTCCTAAAAGGTTCAGATGGATCTGATCTGCAGCACAGAAGGGAAGAGTGATAATTTGATAGCTGGAGTTCATGCTTTCCCTGAGTAACTTTGCTTTATGTCTTCTGACAACATGGCAGGAATATGCTGGGTGCTGGTAAGTAGGGACTTTTGGAAATATTGCTGGGGCAGGTTATAGCCCAGGGTGAGGTTTTGTTGCTGTAGGTGCTGTACAGCTGAAGAGCACCCTGGATCCTACGCTGTAGAGCTCTTGGGCAGAAAAGAAAAGTGGGGAAAAAAGAAACATAGCAGAGTGGGTGTGATAGGGTCCAGGTCAGGAACAGAGTTTGGAAATAGTCCTAGACCTCCTGACTCTGAAGCTTCTCATCTTCAGGTTCATCATCCTTGGTGATTAGTCACTCAGCTGTGGCTGGGCGAGAGTATCCTGGACCAGGATCTCCACCAGAAAACTAGCTCTGTGCTCTTAGGCTGTGTCATCTGAACAGAAGTTAACTGCACTATGTATGAGGGGAGTGTCCTAAAATGTCATCAGGAAGCAAAGTAGTGATGGGCTGTCTGGCAGTAAAAAACTTTTTTCTCCAGTCCTGTTTCTTTTGCCTTTACATCCCTTAAAGCACCCCAGAAGGTGACAGACTAATGTTTCTTGCTAAAGGAAAGATTCTGTGGGGTTTTTGGAAGAGGTCTGTGTCTTGTCTCTGGCATATTGCTTGGGCTGGCCATTGAGAACAGGAGAAAAGAGGTGGGTTCAGTACTTGGAATGGAAAGAGCAAGTGTTTGAGGTGGGTTGTTAAATCCTCTGAGGATTTGTGACACAGGATTAGAGCAATTTCAGACAGTTTGTTCTCCTTCCTGCATGGGTATCACCGTTGTTGTGGACTGTTTTCTGACAGCTTCTGTGGTGCACTGCTGATTCCCAGCTGTGCTGCAGAGTTTCAGAGGTGTCCAATGTCCTGACTACTGAATATGTAGAAACTGAGTAGACAGCTCTTGAATTTGACTAGTTGTGGACAGCACCAAAGGTAATTTGATGAGTAAAGGGTCCTTTAATTTTGCTTCTTGTTTCAGAACAACTTGGGTTGTATTTTTGACCTTTTTCTTCACCATGAGAAAAGCACAAAGTGAAAACTGAGATTATCATCTACTTGCTCTTCATGCTGACTGTTGTATGAGATCTGATAACTCTGCAGGGAGGAAGAGACCGTGTCAGCAAACATCCCAAACCAGACAAGCCTTAAGACAGTTGAAATTCTGTGCAAAGCACATAGGTGCCAGTTCAACTCCATTGTGATTGGCTTTGTATTTCATGTGCTTTCTTCTCCTATGGTGATGCTCTGTTTTCATGGGGTTGCCCAAAAATTTCAACTGGACTTGACTTCAGAAATGCAGGCTTTGGATTTCAGAAGGTATTGGTGAGCAATACTGGGAGGAAGGAGACAAGTAGCCTTTGGCGCATGGTACTGAAGGTAGCTCTCAAGGGTGGTATCTTCTGAGTGTGGGATCATGAGCAACAGCGACATTGTCCATGGACAAGGTGCATCTGGATGGCCTGGAGCATCCACTGGCAGAACCAGCCCTAGTAGGTCTGAAAGGAGTGTGTACACAGCAGTCATGAAGAGGAGAGGGAGAGACCTATGGTGTGGTACTTATAAGCTAGGGGAACTTTTATTATATGGGCATTACAATTAGCAAAGGGGGTGTTTGTGCTGAAAGTGTGTGTGTGGGGAGGGGGGAGTCAGGGAGGGGAAAGAGCTGGCGGTGATGGGAAGGAAGGGAGGGTGCCCTGACCTCTCCTCATAGCCCTGACTGTGTCCCCATCTGAAGGTCTGGCATATCCACTCTCACTACTTAATGATAGTGACATTACCCATCCGCCCAGCATCGCGGGGCTTTTGTCTTCATTCAGGCAGAAATGAAGTTCTCCTGGGCGCACTTATCAATCACTGCAAAGCTCCAGCTGTTCCGGAGCCTTTGGATCGACTTCAACAGCCGTGCTTACAAATTGTCTCTGAATAGCACCGAGCTGAGACCCCCTTTTTTGTCATTGTCTTCCGACAAATGTTTTTTTTCGGCAGCCTTTCGCAGACGTTGCCGGCTGCCTTCTGCCGCGGTGATTGAAAACAGGCCTGTTTTGCATTCTCCTGCCGGAGTCCTGGGTTCAGGGAGCTGTCCCTGAGTGCCACTCCAGTGAGTGCCGTGCCAAAGACAATTACATGCATAGTTTTGCTGATTGCATTAAAATCATTAGAATGAAAGATTCTGAAATCGTACATTAAGGGGGGAAATTAGAAAAAGCTTCAGAGACAGACAGCAGCGTCCCCAAAGTGAGGGCAATACAATTAGCTCAAATTGTGTTACATACACACAGACTAGGAGTAGCTCCTGTAACAAATGACCTTATTATTGCTGCTCCCTCTCTCCTCCATTCCTTTTTCTCTACTTCACTCCCTTCTCATTCCCTCTTCCTTTTTATCTCCTCTGAAACTTCCTCTTTGGCCAGGACCACTGTTGTCGTTATTCTTCCCTTCACCTTGCTTTTCTCCCCTTCTTTCGTCTCGAGGAGTGCCTGGGAAAGGTCGGTCATGGGATCCCTGGAGTCTAGTACTTTGCTTTCAGAGCTGCTTTGCAGGCCATTTAAGAGGAAGTGAGTAAGTGCAACCCCAGAAGTTAATTTTCAGCTGAGCAAGAAACTTTGCTCTCCTGGGGAACAAGGAAGTACATGACTCCAAAAGCTTTGTACATGCACCAGCCATCAAGAAGATCAAAGCATTCAGCTCTCAAGCTATACCCCATAGCCAGTGCCAGGAAAGAGACTAGTAACTATGCCTGAGGTGGGAAATGTTCCTGCATACCACAAGCACCAGCACAGCGGGAAGTGCAGAAAGGTTAATTCTTGAGGGGAGAATAAAGCTTTCCCAGTGTAAATTCTGGGTTGCTGAAAAAAAAAATCACGTTATGCCAGGGCTTATGGGCCAGCCCCATTGTCGTCCTGTAGCCATGCTAACGGAGAGCCGTTGGCCGCCGATGAGTCCCTTACAGTTCACAGACATAGTATTTAAAGACAGCTGAAGGTAAGAGGAGGATTTGACTCTCAGGTGATCGGTCTCTGAAGAAAAAGGGAAGGATGAGGATTACTGAAAATACTGAAAAAAGAGGGAACTGGGAGGAAGAGGACTTTCTGGGAAATGGCAAATCTCAGGTTGTTAGCTTAGGGAAAACTCCAAGGTCTTGGGGTCAGGGAGACACCTGATAAAAGCTCAAGGAAACAAAGAGACTGCCTTGTGGAAGAAGCATGTGAACTTTATGTGGATGCTGGAGACTGGACATGCCACAGAGAATATTTGTCATCCTGTCTAGACAATGCCAAGAAGCATATGAAAGACTGTGGTCCTCCTTTGTGTGAAGATGGGCTCCAAAGCATGTCATATGAATTGACCAAGGTCAACCAGGGAACCTGTGTCAGTCAGGGACTGAAATGCATATTCCTCAGCTGGTAGTCAGTATCTTAACTGGAAAACCAGTTATGTGTCACTTTGCACTGTGACACTGTACTGCTTCTCTGCTGGGACTTGGGGTAGTTATGGTATGGGCTGGGGTAGCTTTTTTGTTTCCGGTGTAACATCTTGCAGCAGCCTGTATCAGCTATGCCTGTGCATCAGCTTGCTCTGCTTTGCTCCCGGTGCTCCCAGTCACACATGATCTCTGTGTCCTGCTATAACGTTATTCACTGTAGACTTGTGTTTGTGTCCACTTGCTGCTTCCCAGAAGCCTGGACATACTATGCAGGCTCTGTTGAAATGCACATCAAGGCACTGAATGCAATGGTGTATGCGTGGCAATGAAGCAGCACCACTGGTTCAGGCTCTGCCTTGGAGTTTTTGCTTCGCTATTTTCACTGCTCAGTGGCATCCTGGGCTGTACTCAGCTGGCCTAAATTCTGCCCACATTTCTGTGCCAGGCCGCTATCAACTGACTCAGGGTCTTCAGAAGAGCTGATGTCAGTAGGCACCTCTGCACTAACGGATCTGAAGACATCTATGCAGTGTCCTGGGTATTTATTGTTAGTGGGGTGGGTTTTCCTGCCCTCCCTGTGTATGCCTGTCTTTAGGCTCCAGTTCTGCTCTCTGAGATATAGGGTATTGTCTTTCCTCTCTGTTTACACTCTAGCCCAGGATCTTGTTCCTCACTGGAACTGCTGGGGCAGACTTAGGGGAGAACTGTAACAAAGGGGCAAACAGGTCTGATACTTCCTTGATGTACTTAGCTGCTTGCAGCAATCTGTGTCTCAGGGATACCTGAACCCAAGGTGGTATCTTTGTGTTAGTAATGTATGAATAATAATAATTCAAAACACTGTACATTGACAAGGCACTGTACAAACTTCACATAAGAAGATATGCTCACTTCTCTTAAGAGCTTACAGTCTCAGATTAGATGTGACAAAGAAGAAAATAGGATGTCTACTCATGTAAAGGATTATGGGGAGGAGGAAGCAGAGTAGGTTGGTGAGAAAATGGGACAGGCACCGCAGTAAGTATAAAAAGCAATAAAGGGGGAAATGAAGGTAAGAGTGGGGAAGGAGGTAAGGGAGCAGAGGATATATCAGCAGAGTGAAGTTGGTGGAAGATTGCCTTCCTAATGTGAATCAAGTGTGGATGGACTGTGTGAGACAAGTAGAGGAGTCCAGGAGGTGAGAGGATCGGAATGTGAAAAAGAGAATGGATTTGGTATGGTGGGGCAGCACAGACTGAAGACAAATGTGACAGAGGTAGAGAAACCAGTCAGGAAAGGAAATCAAGCTAAGAAGACATGTTACAGATAGAAGAAAGGAAGTGCTGAGTGGCTTTAAGGAGGAGAGGGGGATATATATTTTAGATAAAGGAAACTGAGTGTTGGAAAGACAAGCAGAGATACAGGCCTGAGCAGTATGAAGAGAGTAAAGTGATGGAAGGGAAACAGATGAAGATGAGGAGGGGAAAAGAGTCTGGCTTGCTTGGGAGTCAAAAAGGGATCTGCAGATTCTAAGTAGAGGAACAGAATGAGCTGTGGAGCCCAAAAACATGGTCCAAGCTGTGGACCTTAAAAACATCTGCAGAGAAGTCGGATGCTAGGAAACTGCAAATCGTCAAGGATATATCAGCAACCAAGACTCCTTCCAGTAAAAGACCTGACTGGAGGCAGTTGTTCCTTATGGGGATTTCTGCTGCTTTTGTTTCAATTTAACTCACAGGGAGAACAACCAAGAGTCAATGGGATTTACCTCAGTTACCACTAGTCCCTTTGAAACACCTTCCTCGTTACCTTCTTTTGTGGCCAATTCTCTACTTTCTTCCTAGCAACTGTTAGGCTGTAGAGGGGTGTTGTGAAATTTTGGTATTGCTAATGCCAACAGACCCCTTTGCCTATTGGAGGTAAAGACTAACCTTGGCTCTTTCAGAGAACAGTAGGAGACATTCATTCACACCAGTCTCTCCCTGCAGAGTCACATGCAGTCTACTTGTGGATGCCATGCCTAAAAATGGGTAGGTTGTGGGATTCAACCTCTGAGGTGAAGCAGCAGAAAGATCAGACTGTATGGATGTAAGACTCAGATATTTGAGACTCAGATATTAACTTCCAGGCCACATTAATATTTAACAAATTAGAGCAGAGCTGTCAGAAGATGCTCTTTGAATCTTCTCAACTGTCTGGCCTATGTTTTCTCTGTACCCTTATCACAATGTGCTCTCCAAATTTGGAGATCCTACCTTGCTCTCACCCAGTGCAGACAGATTTCATAGTCTTTTCTGAGACAATACACACCTTTTTGTAAGATACCTTCTTTCCATCAACATGAGAGAAGATCTGAAAAGATCAGTCTCCCAGGGAAAAGTTAGCCTCTCTGAACAGAGGTCTACCCTGCCAGAGATCCCACTGCTGCTTTTGATGCAGCTTGTGAAGGTGACCAATTTCTTGCTTACTTAGAAGTGAGGGGAAGGTATGGAAGGGCACAGACTAGAATGCATTGGGGCCAACAAGGACCTGACTTGGTCAACTTCAAGAGGCTTTGGATTGGGCCTTTAATGACTGTTTGCATGTGGGCTGGTGTGAGTAGCCTGAGAAGGGATGTAGTCTATGGCAGGATCACTGCAGAGAAAGGATGGTGCTTTACTGGGAGTGGAAAATGGAATTGTCACCGTGGAATGAATGAATTGTACAGTTTCTCTTTTGTAACCCAGGGAATAATTAAGATAGATGGGTAGATGAATTAGCTGTCCTGCAAGGTCAAAAGTGGATTGCCTTATTACTCTATTATTTCACTGTTGTGGAACTATCACCACTAACGCCTTTTTCATGATATTTTGTACATCGCACCAAAAAAAAAAAAAAAAGGGAAAAAAAGAAAAAAGGGGGGGAGATACAAATTGATCGTTTGGTGGTGAAATCAGTCTTCGTCATCGCCAGCAGTGCTTGGATTAATGGGATTGAAGGCTGCTGGAGGTTCAGCCAGAGAGACGGGCGGAAAAACAAGAGAAATTGGTTTGCACCCCTGGGAATGGAATTGATGTGACTTACACAGAGCTGCTGCGGCAGTGGTGGCTGCTATGTTGTGATGTTGTTTTTGTTTTTTTTTTTAAAAAAAGGGGAGATGGGAGAACAAAATAAATCCCTAGCTGGAATACTGGGTCATTACAAACATGGATGGTAATCTTCTAGGGTGTTTGGGAGGTCCAAAAGAGTACATTTGCTATAAGCCTTTAGGGAACAATAGAGCACAGACTTTGTGAAACACAGCTGCTTTCTGGTGGTCTTCTGCTATTCCTGTGGGTCTTTAAAGGTGAGGTTTGGGACAAGCACTGGAAGCTGGACATGACTCCCATTACTGGCAAATACTCTCCAATCTACATGGAGATCTTGGTATGGGTAGAGACCATCATGTGGATGTAATTGAAGTAGAGGAGAGGAGACCAATGATAGACATAGTTGCAGAATGACAGAAGCAGGGGCATATCAATTTAGGTCATTGTGTCTTTGACCTGACAGTCATGGAAAGAAATATGGGGCAGAGGAAAACCTGTAGTTAGTTTTCCCATCTGCAGTGCCAAGCGGTGGCTCAGAAATGCTTGCTTGCTTCTGAGTTTCTTGCTTGGATTCTAGTAAATAAGGGTTTGGAGAGGTCTGAACTTCTGAAGGAAAGACAGCTCATTTTGCTCACAAGAAATCCCACTTACACTTAACATTGTGATTATAGCTGGTCATATCTTCCCCAAGCACCATGCATGGCAGCAGAGGGATCCATGTCTATGTGCAGTCAGTGTCAAGGGTCTTCCCTGCTGACATGCATTCTCTTCTGTGTTCACCCAGTGTTAGCAGGTGATGGTGCAGGTTAGATGCAGCACAAAACTCCGAAGTGCTGAAGTTAATGCTATGCTTGACTACTCTTCAGCATCAGGATGCAGAGTGTTTATCAGAACAGCTTTAAAAGAATGGCTTTCCAAATGTGGGACTGGATCTGAGGAAGATGAAGTCAACACAAGAGTTCTTTGTGTGAACTGGAGATCCAACAGATTGCTTCCTCAGTCAGAAATATCTGCCTTTTATCCTACTCCCCTTCAGTCCACACTGATGCCAGCTATGAGGAAAATCAGCTGTGAAGTCGAAAGAATGAAACCCAGATTATTTCTGAAACCTTCTGCATGTGGTTGAAGACTCAAGATACCACACTGCACAGCTCTGTCCTGTCCAAGGGGAGCCAAACGGAGGCTGGAGGTGGCTTTCCAACTCATGACTGGCTCTGGGAGCATTTCCCATTAAATGAGACTATCCACAATGCAATAGTGTGCAGGCAAATTTCCTCTTTGCTTTGCCTCCCATCCTTTCCTGGGCTACACTCCTGATTATGAGCAATGATGGTGTAAAGTTGGCTATGAACTATATGCCATTAATATAAGACTTCTACACTTGGAGAGGCCTCCCCTATTGATGGTTAAATTAACTTTTTCCAGTCTTACAAACCAGAATAGCATAAAAGTAGAATGATGACTACTGAGGTATAATATAGCTGTGGGCTGTCTGTGTTCGTCTCAGACACATTAATTCTGAAGTCTAAAGAAGGCAATTTTTATCCTGGACAACTAGTGGGTGACAATTGGGCTGGGCTTTGGTGGAAAGCCTAACCTCCCCACCCAAGATGTCTGTGGGACAGCATGCGCTCTCTCATTTCTCTGTGCCAACATCATTAGCCAAAACAGTGAGAAGGGGGAAAAAACTTGACAAAGGAAGCATTTAAAAGAAAATTTGGAAAGTGGGGTGTGCATCCCCAAAATTCTCTCAGCATCTTCTACTCTGCTTTCTTCTGTGCTCAATGCACATATAGAAAAGACTGGGAAACTCCTTTTCCAGCACTGTGAACAGTACAGAAGCAAGACCTTGATGCAGAACATTACGGTGTTTGCATCAGGCAACTGGCTCTGAAGATAGTCAGGGTGAGCTGAGCCTATTTACTAGCAGGAAGAACAGCTGCCGCACAGGGCCACTGACGTTTCGTGCTCTCAGATCTGCACTGTGGATCTTGCCTTCTGCTTTTCTGATGAGAAGTCCTTGTGCGTCTGAGGGGGCAGGTCCGTCTCTCAGAGCCATGCTCTGTGGAGGCCTGAGGGAAGCATGCTTTCTGAACTGTGAGTTGCAATGCTGGGTAAGGAAATACTTTAACCCTTTTGTGCTTTAGACAAACCTCTTATTGTTGCCATTCTGATTTGCATATTGGATTTTCCAGAGCATCTATTACTCTTGGTTTTGACCCAAACTGCCTTTTCTTTCCCTGTAGCGCACAAAGTCAGGGCAAAGTGCTAAAGGACTTCAGCTGTAGCTTGTAGTTGTAACTGTAGTTTTTACAGCTAACTGAAAAGTGAAACCAGTGAGGAAGGTCTGCCACACAATGTGAGGCTGGACCCTGACTTGGGGAGCTTGGTCCTTGTGATCAGAAATAAGGAGGCATGTAAATGTGATGGACGGTTACCTGACCATAGGCTGTGTTATGTATTATGGTCCATGGTTTTATGGATTGACATCTGCCAGGAATGAGCAACCAGCAGAAAAAGCCTCTGCTCCAGCACTACAGGTCCACGGGACTGTGATGTGACCAGGGCAAGTTACTACCAAGAGCTGCTACTTACTGACAAAGTGATAGGGTGTCTCCTTGAGGAGCACTCTTTACTGCAGCTATTTGCAGAGTGGTTTGGCCACTTCTGGAGAATTCCCCACTATCAATGTCCCTATCTCTGCTTTGTTTTGGGTGATGAAAGAAGACAGCTGGTTTGTCTCCCAAATGAGGATATGGCATGTGTTGGCATCATATGGGTCTCTGTGTGCCTTTCAGTTGCAATTATGAATATCAGAGGAAGGATTTTGAGACAGCCATGTCAGTATTTCACAGTTTCACACATGTAGCGGAATAAAGGAGTAATTCCCATTGCTGGTTTTGTAGTTCTGATGTGTGATGTCTTCTGATGCCTCTTACCACTGGTTCTGTGACTGTCGTCATTCCAGGTGAATTGTGTTTTGGCTGAAAACTACGTTTTTGACCAAAAACAGTGATGCAGGAAAACTTTAAATGTTTTATTCCAACATTTAGAAGCAAAATAAGCTTTCATTTTTCCTGTTACATTGGTTATTTTGAGCTTTACTTTAAGTGCAACTTTAAAGAATTATAGGAAGAAAATCTAATACCAAGTTACAAGGACTAGCTTGGAGTAAAACTGTACATTTTGGTTGCTCTGAAACACTTTCTTTTTTTCATTTTGCCAAGACAAAACTTAGACTGATCCTTCTTCCCTCTTTTTCCTCATTTCCAGCATACTAGTTTTTTGGTAAGTGTGTGGTTTTACAGCTGAAACTTGTGGAGGCAGACAGCAGGTAGCATCAAGGAGTAGATCTGAGTGAATCTAATGAGGTGTTTCTTTACCTTCCTGTCCTCATAGCTGATAGTTCAGTGTTAGGAATCCATACCTTTAGACTATACCTATGAGGAATAAAGTTTTTCTTTGAAGCTGAGGCTTTCATTGTTTCAGCTGAATGTAATCAGATATGCTTTACTTCTGGTGAAAATCAGTGCATTTACGCCATGGTTGATTTTTCTTCTTTAAAACAAGACCTAAGTTTTCATCCTTTCATGTGTCCTTCCTCCTACAGCATTTGCACAGCTTCCTGCATGGCTGAATTTGACCCATCGGTTATGGTAGCTATTGTTGTTGCTATTATTATTATGGTCCTGTTAAATCAATGGGTATTAATTAAGTTAAAGCAGCATGAGTGGAATAAAATGAACAGAAAGATACTGAAAATACAGTTCTGAACTCACAGCTGCACCTTTGAAAGCTGAAGTAGGCATTTTATCTGCTAGGTTACAGTGTCTGGTTATCATCTATGGGAAATTAAAGGTATTATTTTTACCACCGGAGGGCTCCCATATTTTTCCATTAATGCAATAGAAACATATTGAAAATGACTAATACTCAGGTGGTAGAAACCATGAAGTTCAGACAAAGTATATTCCCTACTTCACAGCAAGATCTGTATGCACAAGACCTTTGAGAGAAATGAGAGTAACTGCTGTATTGCTGGTTTGATGAAAGGGCAGGGCAGATCGTGTGATGAACAGACTCTTATTTGGTGGTGATAGCAACCAAGCAATATTAAAAATCTGGAGTTTTGTCACTGGATGGAAATCTCCAGGTCCTTAGCTGGGGGTGGGGGGAATGGCAGCTCAACAGGGCTTTATGAGGAAGATGTGAAGACATCAACTTACATGAGGTGAGGATGTGTCCCAGAGGGGGAAGCTGGTTCTGCACAGAAGCACAGTTTAACCTGCATAAGTCACATTTGTAGTGAAGTGTATAGGTTGTGTTTGGATGAACATGTGTGCATTTCACCCTTCAAAAAGAGGCAGTGGTTTTAATGACTCAGTTTATGTCATTCCTCTTTGTCCCACTGGCAGCTCACTATAGACATTGCTCATGCTCTGGTGGAAGAATCTGGGTGGACTCTGTGTATGTTCTGGAAAATGCATCTCCTTGACTCGGTTACACAGTCCTGGGAAATTGCCATGTAGATTTATGTATGTTATACCAGCTACATACAATAAATAAATTAGGTTAATGTAACAGGAACATGCAGGGCTAGGGGCAGCATCAGTGAATATCAATGGATCCCATTAAATTCTACCAGCAAAGATTTTGGCCCTATGAGAGCAGGAGAAGCAGGTTTTGCAAATTCAGATGGGAGAAGGAACTGATTTGTTAACATATTAGGAAGGTGTAAGAGAGTTCATCTGTGATGGACTACATCTGTGTTACTCAAAGTGGAGTGTCAGAGAGTGAGCACATGGACCAAGTTGGGATCTGATGAGCAGTATACAAAGTGCACTATACTATATAAAGGCATTATTATAATATAAGGAATGGTTTCACCAGGATGAGGTGGGGCACTGAGGTGCACAGGCCTCTTCCTCAACAAGTAGCTCTGCCCTTGCAGTTCAGGAGTTGTGTTGTAACAGGAAGGCAACACAGGGACATGCTGTAAGCCAGTGTCAGAAACAAACCCCAGGCTAACCAGACAAGCTTCCTGCTCACCAGCAGTGCCACTGCTCCTTGACCATGAAGTCCTCAAGACCATTAACCCTGTGCCTCTTCACATACCTGGGGATCCCAAAATTCTTGCTGTTGCCTTCCAGAAGACAGCAACACAGATATGCTTAGATTGATTCTGAAATCTGGACTCAGAAATGCCAAAGCAGGGAAGTAATTTGCTTAAAACTTTTCTTTCTGAAGAAAAGGTAGATATGGAATGACCGGAAAAATATTTGCACTTCGTTGCATTTTCTGAGGAAAAAAAGTTCTGAACAAGTCTAAATATTGTACTTTCTCTTATTTTTTAATCAAATGCCTGTATTCCTTAATGGAAAGTACTTCCTCATAGAGAATGATAATTTTAATGCTTAATGTTTAAAAAACCAAAAACAAATACCCCCCCCCCCCCCAAGCAACCACAAAACTTCAAGAAGAAAAAATATTTCATTTTTAATAAAGAGAAATGTTTCTACCTATGCAAATATAGACATATGTATTATAGCCTTTTGGCTAGACCATTTTGGAAGTATTTTAGGACACTAAGGAAGGGAAATCACAGTAAAGTACCCTTCTCCCCCTTTGTTTCTCAATTTTTTTTGCAGATAGTATTGAAGCAAATGTCACTGATGTGCATGTATCAGTTTCTGGTGGTCTTAATGCTGTCTTGCTACTGGTGTAATACATGGCCTTGAAGATATCCATCATCTTCACTGTGATTTAGTTTCTTTAGTTTGAATGTGATCATCAGAAAAATTAAGCCTGGAATTAGCACCATAAGATCATCTGATACATCTCCCTACCCTAGGGCAAGACCCATTCTACCTTGGATGGGTATTTTCCAACTTTCTAACTAATTTTCTATTCTTAAAAGCTTTCAGTGATGGACATACCCTGGCTTCCCTACAGCAATCTGCTCCAGTGCTTCACTAGCCTCTAGCACTAGTTCACAGTACTAGAAACTGTCCTCATGCCTAATCTGGATCTTGCTGCAGTTTAAGCCTTATTCTCTTCTCCATGTTGACAAGGAGAAAGGCTTAATGCCTTCCTTTTTGTCCGGTTTTTTACCTACTAGGAAGATGTTTCTCCTAAGCCTTCTCATCTCTAGACTGAACATCTCCAATTCTTTACAGCTTTTCAGGTTGTGCTTTCCAGCTCTTGGACCAGTCTTACTTCTCTTCACAAATAGCTCTTATTTGCCAACATCTTGCTCGAATGCTGGGGTCCAGACCTAGACTTAATATTCCAGCTGAAACCTCACCAACACAGAGAGGTCTGACATGCCTGATCATCTGTGCTTCTCTTTAAGTTGTCCATGAGTTTGGTTTTTTTCCAGAACAACCTTGCACTTCTGTTCAGCTTGAACTTTTTCTGCAGAATTTCTGCCTCACGTACTGTTCCTGATCCCATATTTGTGCCATCAATTATTCTGCTAAAGTGAGGCAACTTGTTTGTGTCTCCATTCATTTACATCCAAGGAAGTGTTAAATAACTCCTTTGCATAGGAATTGAAGACACTTCTGCTATCCAGTTGGAATTTAAGCAGAGAGGAACTGTCCCTGCAGGAACTTTGTAATGCCACACTGGTACATGTGGCTGGTCTTTCCAATTTGTGGCAAGGGTTATGACTGCAAAAATCAAAGATCAGAGCTTAGGGCTCATCTGAGCAGCACTCACTAGAACTTCCAAGGGTCAGTCTGTTGTGAATGGAGTCAGTGCTTGAATACAGCCATGCGATTTCTGTCAACACTGGATGGTCTTTGCAGGTCTCCTATCCGAAAATCAACCTAATATGAGCCTCTTCAGCTAATAAAACCACAGAAGGTTACAGAACAAGGTGGTTTGTCTGTAGGCCAGGTAACATGATTAACAGCAGGCATTTAATTGATTCTGATGTCTTCAATGATCAGCATCGGAATGGATTATTGCCTTCCAGCCCAGATTTACTGTTGACGACATACCATGTCACACCACTAAACTGTCTTGAAGGTGATTTCTGGACGGCACAATATCATGCAGCTGCATTGCTATGACATTTTGTGACAAAAAAAAAAAAAAAAATCAATGACATGCCTTAGCTCACCAGCCATATAGCTGCAGTGTGTCTTGGAAGGTGGATCCTTCCAGCAGAGCAGCCCTGAAACTGCTACAGGTCTCTGTGCCTATGCCCCAATTGTGGGGAAATGAATCAGATAGCTTTAATTTCATTTTTCACCTTAGTAAAGAAGGGGGATGTTGCAAAACAGCCACAACCTTTCATGTAAAAAAATCGCTTATGCTTTGCTTTTTCCTGGTTTTTGATGTTTTTCATTAAATGGAAAAAAAACCCCAAACCCCTTTAAAAATGTCTTTTCTTTCTTTTTTTCTCATTCCTTTCCTTTCTCATGAAAATGTCATTTTGGGGCAATCCAAGCCTTTACATTTAACCAAAAAAGGACATCTTTTGTTTTAGCCATGTTTGGCCCTTTTTCTATCGTTGGTCCCTTTTTACACAAAGGAAATACCTTTGACTCATAGCCAGGAAGTAATGTCTGGAGGACACTGAACTTGAGTCCTTCAGCGTTTTCAGAGCTATTTCAGAGCTACCTGTATTTTCCAGCTGAAATGGTTTGCCAAATTGATTGGAGGGTTTTTGGAATTTTCTCCTTATTCTTAAATATCACCTAGTAGGGGTGTGGGAGGAAACACCTCCCTTGAATCCAGCAGGAGAGAAATCAACGTGCTTTACAGCCCCTTGGCTCTCTAGTTCACTATTCAGAGTAACCTACTGTTGCGGTTCAATGTCTACCAGCTTTTATTACACAGGACTTGATCTTGTTGGCTCTTGTGGTGTGTGTGTGGCATGGGGGAATATGAAGGTCCTGTGGTCAGTATATTCACTTCTGCTCCTTGGCTTCCCAAGTTCCCATGGCCAGTTTGCTACTGGGGAAGTCTGTTTGGATGGGGCTTACAGCCCTTGATTGGCAGTGACTGACAGCTGAAGTGGCAGGTTGACTTCAATGCAAATCCAATTTCTTCTGCTTTATTAGTGCTTCTTGAGTACTATTTTGCAACGGCGAAGCTGGTGTGATTTACTGAGTGAATTTACACTTCAGTGATGTGGCAAGAGCTATGGTAATGAGTGAAAGCCAGCTTAGATGAACAGCAGTGCTGCTATTGCTTTCCACTGTGACACCCTCCCACCTGGCTGAAATTGCCATGAGGGCCACACACAGTTTATGTGGTATGTGTGAAAGGCTCTGGGCTCTGAGCTCTCTCTCAGGGATTGTCACCTCTCGGTGGGCATCTGTAATGGTGCTGTACCACTAGTAGTTTTGTGTGCCCTGTTTGACCACCCTGGGCAGAGTCTTGGGACTCCCATTCTTCCACTGTGCAGTGTTGCTTTGCTGGGATCATCCCTTACTACTGGAGGAAAAGAAATAGCAAAGTGAACTTTTCCTTCCTGCTCTCCGTTTTTTCGCACTACTATGGTCTGACAGCCAAGCTGACCTGCTTGGGTTTTTTGACCACATATTCCAGTGTTTTTAAAAACCAAAATATATTTTGAATAAAACTTCTGGTTTCTGAAGACTTTTCTTTAAATATGTTGCTTTTTTATCTTAGGGGACTTGCTAAAACTCGGCTGGTTTTAATGAATGCATTTTCAAAACATGGATCTACTGGTTCCTGTGTTTATTAGCCAAAAATGGCCTTTACAGTCTGGAACTGATCTCTGAAATGTGTTTTTACAAAATGTGTTTTTAAATCAGTTCTTTTGCCGCTGAGGAAAAAAATCCCCAACCCTTTGTTTACTGCACATTTTACTTGTGAGTGGTGGTCCGGTTTTTGTCACGTCTAATGCTGAAATGTAAGAAGTCAACCCCCGCCTTATAGCACAGCTGCTCAGTGTGGGATACGTAAAGGCAGCAATAGACCCCAGCTGTAGGTCTTACATCCATGGTCTGTCTGTGGTGCCAGCTTCACCTCTGGGCTCAGTGCTGTGCACAATAGCAGTTCATAACAAAAATGGGGTGTGCAATGAGTATTTCCCCTTAGGCCTCCAGGAACAGCATGAAGCAGGTGACTGGGAGGACTGGACTGGTGGGAATACTTTTTGTGAAGCCTTTCCCATGAAACACAATGTAGTTTCATTGAAATCAAAATGACTGGTGGGAGCATGGGAAAGTCTCCAACAATATTTAGAGAATTTCCTGAGTGGAAGTTAAGCTGCCTGATCTAAACTACTAGGAGAGAAAGTGAACTAGTATGGTTAATAAATTTGTGCTCTGGGCACTCAGGGGCAAAGAGCAGAGTCAAACTCAAGTGCTAGGACAGAGTGATTCAGAAGATGAACAAGGCCATACGCCTCCTCCATCCCAAGTGGACACTTTAGCTGGTGTAAAGGTACAGATCACTTCTGTTAGACCTGTTCCAGTCTGTCTCAGTGACTAGTAGTTGGCCCAAGCCAAGGCTGGACTATCTGCCTTGTGCAAGACCCTTGTCTACAAGCCAGGCTGGTGGCCTCCCTTGGAGTGAGGTGAGAGCTGGGCCTTCAACCTAGTACTGGCTACCTGTATTGCTCTGCACGGAAATGGCTATGAAATGTTTTGCTTTTATCCAAACCTTGCAATATTTTGTAAATATGGTATTTTGGTTCCCTTGAAAGAAGTTTGGGAGTTTAGGCAACAGTCTGCAGGGACCCAATGTTTTGTCCCTTCCTTCCTTCTTCTTTCTTCTTGGACATCTGTGGGCATGACTTTCCAGGCAGTGCTGGGGCTCATTCTTTGTCTCTTGACTGAATGAATCTCAAGCAGCTCTGAGACACTCAGCCCTTCTGTCTGATTGAGTCTTATTTCCCTGGTTTACTGCAGTCTTGCCTTTCTCCTTGTTTTGCATTTTTCCTTAACCCATACTTCAACGTGATGTCAAATACCTCTTTAAAAATCCAGACATATCACTTTAGCCTACCTCCCAGTCTGGTTCTGTAAAAGTCATAGGTGTTTGCTGTGTCTTCTGCACACACCTGCATGATACTGCAAAACTCCCTTTGTTAAAGAAACCGGGTTTCCTTGAGGCATTTGTGCATAGTAGGTGGGTTGTCAGCAGCCACCACACACACATAGCTTTCTCTCTCAGATGCAGACTTCTTGCAAGGCTTAGGCTTCCATTTGAGGAATAGTTATATGCCTTGTTTGATTTGAACATCTTCCATCTGCTCCCACAGGCAGATGATTCGTGAGCTGATGACTTTTTGTTACCACTGTATTTGGGTAGCACAGCATAGAGGTTAATATTTTCAGAAAAGTCCTTGACTAAATAAGCGTTGTGGTGCTAACCCTAGGGGTACCAGCAAAGACAAATATCCATGAATCTGTAGGTCTCCAGCCCTTAAGTCTCCTTTTAAGATTTGATTTTTGTCCTGCTGGCCATTCAATTCCTCCTTAGTCTTCACAATGTCCCATTTCTCTCATCTAAATTTACCTTCCCCTTCTTTGTGCCAGGTTAGCCTTGGCTTATGTTTAGAGAATTTCCTTTGAGATTGGCCCATCCTGTCTTGTCTTCAATACAGGTTCTTGTTTTCATGTCCAACATGAACAGCATCAACATCAAGGTGTCCTCATATATTTTGCTCAGAGACACTGGACCACACTCTTATAGGTTATGGTAAAACAAGGCAGGATCTCCCCTGAGAGCTCACCGTCCAAGCAAGCTCCATGTAGAGCCCAGCTCCCCTGTCATCTGGACCACTGCCTTGATGTGAGCTTCTCAGTACCTCCTCTTTTGGGAAGCTTTTTTTTTGCTCCCCAGTCTTCTTTAAGATATAATCAACCTGTCCCCATCTCCCCAAGGCCTTCTGAAACGCTTTGTTTTTATTCCAGGACACTTGTACTGCATTTTCCTGTTCTTTATTCCTTTATTACCTCTTGCTGCAAAGTCCTTGCTTCACCTAATTGTGTTATGGCTTGGATCCATCTGTATTCTTTCTCTGGGAACATTCCAGCATGCTGCTCTCCTCCCTTTCTTGGTCTGAGGCTTCATCTGTTTTGTAACTTTTCATGAGCTTTGTGCAGCAGAGGTGAGTTGGGGTCTCAGCCTTTTCCCATCCCCACCTGTCCTAAGGTTGCCTTTTGGGCTACCCACCAGGCTGGTATATCTACTGCATGTGGTTGTTACATTCTTTTGACTTTAGTGTCTTAGGCAAAGTTATTTGGGCCATTAATGTGGTGACTTAGCATAGCATTTTTGTTTAGCTGGCTTCTTTCCTGTTGCTGTTTTATCATCTTTACTCCACAAGTATGCATGTAAAGGGGGCAGGACATTGTCCAGGGAGGTGACCAAGAAGTACTGATGTTTGACCTCTGTGGTTGTGCTGATGAAGGCCACTTGACCACCCCTCTCCACAAACACGTGTGCCAGGCAATGTTGGCAGGTCCTCTTGTTTGGTTTCATTTGTTTGCCTTTTGTGTTTTTTTGTAAAAAGCCAGCAGTAGCAGCAGCAGCAGCTGTACGGCAATGGCACAGCCGCTCTATTCCTGGCCAAGAACCCTGTGAAATTAATCCACATCTCGCTGAAATCCTACCCCGCTTTCGGGTCACTGCCTCGTTCCGGCACTGCGGAAGGCAGGGATCCCGCGATGATTTATTACCAGCCCCAACGCACATATTATTATGAAATGAGTTTATTACACTCTAAATCTCCTGTTAATGTGCTACTGTTTTAATCCCTTTATCCAATTTTCAGTCTCTCAGGCTTGGCTGCTGTTCACTTGCACAAAACTCTCCATTCTGAAGGTTTTATTGTACGATATCCATATCCATTTATCCTGCTTTAAGGCTGCAGCACTGAGGCTCTGGTGAGGAGGGGGAACATGAGAAAGGGATGGGAGAGACAGGAGGGGATGGGCCAGGGGCTGCATGGAGGAAGAGGAAGAGAATAGTCTGGCTTAGCCTGTACAGGTATAGAAAAGAGCTGAAGTAAGTAGAGGAAAACAGTGGGGGGAAAGAGGAGCAGAACTGATTTTAAGGGGAGTAGGAAGGATAGCTACCGAGTCGAGGAATGAGGGAACAAAGTGAAGGCACTTTGGTAAATCATATAATAAGTGGGTAAGAGAGGAAGGGGCCTTATTCTCTGCTTTGAGACCACCATGAATCAAACAGCTCTAGAAATGGAGAAAAGAGAGAGCAGAAATTGAGCAAAAACAGAAAATGAAGGGAAAGGGCAAAAGGAAGATTGTATGGAGGGATGGGAGAGGAGGAGCATGAGGCTAAGTGGGAGGGTGTGAGGGAGAAGACCTGGAGGGAAAGGGCTGTTTGAGAGCCAGAGTGGAAAGAGCATGTTCTGGGATGCACAACAAAAACGTTTGGGCAACAGGGCAGTGAGAGGAAATCCCCCATCAGTGGTCAGGGACCAGCCCCAGCATGGACAGAAGGAAATGCCTCACAGGAGTTTCTGTGGGTCAGATCAGTGTTGCCATGGGGAGGTGCCCCACAGGGATCAAGGATAAACATTTTCCCCCTATGGCTACATACTCAGCCTTCCTTCTCTCCAGCCTGGGCCCTCCAGGCTGGTGACTGTCCCAGCCAGCTGTTTGGAGATGGCCCACTGAAGGGACAAGGTGATTCTTGGCATTTCAGATCATTTGCTGGAGGGAGTTTGCTCTGCCATGTTGTGGCAGGTGATGAGCGTTGGGTACTTCCACTCAGCCCTCAGGCCAGAGGGACATGGCTGCAGTAGACCTGAGACAAGCACAGATCCCTAGAGACAGCTCTCCACCCCACTGTGGCAAGCGCTACAGTAGGCACTGCTTTCCTTTGGCTGAGGATCTGATCTAGAGCCATACCCAGTACCTAATGAAAACCAGTGGATAGACCTATGCTTATCCAACCCTGCTGTTGGTTCCAGCTGCATATACACCAGAATAAATAAGTTGCCTGAGGCATGAAGCAGCTTTGCATCCCCCAGCTGGTGGTGGGAATCTTCACCCAGCTGGTGGTGGGAGGTGACAGTGTGTGGTTGCCTGCAGAAATGAGGCAGGATGATTGGGTCCCATGCCCAGCTCTGCTGATGGTTTGCTGAAGCACCAAGGTACTTTCAACACCTCCACGTGTCCAGCTACAGGATGAGCACAGTGACCCTAACCCATCTGGTCCTTTTACAGGTAGAAAGAAATAGGATGATGCATGTGGGCTGGTACTTTGTGGCTGCCAACCATGGCTTTCAGGAACCTGTGGGAAGAATACTGTTGTGTGAGATTTTTTTGTACTTAACTCCCTAGGTTGCATTAAAAATCGCAGCCACAGAGCATGGTGAAAAGTGTCTGCACTAGCTTGTTCCTCTGCTGTTTTATGCCCTCTTGTTGTACAGATCTATGACACTGTCCAGGAGGTACTTGTGCAAAAATCTGTGTTACATTTTTCACAGAATGCATAGCAGAGTGCAAGGTCATTAAGCTTATTTCTGATGAATTGCAAATCTTTATGGCTTTCCCCACAGCACACTTCATTGTACTTATAAACCAAAATAAGGATAAAATGTATGCACAAAGTTTGAAAATTAAGATATAGGAGAAAGGAATGCAGATAAATAAAACTCCCCAAAACTTCTCTGTGAGGAGTGGAAAAATCCCCAAACTTAAGCCAGAACAGAGAGGCAAAAAGATTTGCTTAAAATAGCACAAGCTCTTGTGATGGAACTGCTGAGTAGCTAATGTCCTTGGCTTTTTTAGCTAGCCAGTTATTTAAAATAGCTCCTGCCCATAGTGTTTGCTTTATGGTGTTCTTCTTCCTTCCACCTATTCTCTTTCATTTTCTCCAGAGAGATATTTTATCAGATCTAGCCACTGAGAGTAGGAGAGACAGAGATTAAATGAGATGGTTAGGAGGCTAATGTTTTTGGTCCATGAGAGGGATTCAGAAGCTGGAGGCTTCCTGTAGTTCAGCCCATGCTGGAAAGCTGGACTTGTCACACCTCTGCTGTGCACACAGGATTAGTTGACGTAAGGGACTGCAAAGTAAAAGTTAGAGCAGAGGGTCTCAAAGGGTCTGCCAGTCTGAGCTGGGTTCTTGTCCCAGACCTGCTTCCAGTCTCACCATGCTGAGCAAGTCAAAGACCTGTTCTGTGCTTCGGTTTCCCTTCTGTACAAGGGGATAATGACTTGATGGAGCGTACTCGGTGGATCACTCCGAAATGCTTGAAGAGGAGGAGTTCTGCTAACGGCCAGTACTCATTTGGATCTTGTAGCCAATGTAGGCTTTAGGTGTTTAATAGGCAGCAAAAGCCTTCCTCTGACCTTGGTGAGGATTTCTGCTGGGTCATGCCCTGTGTTTCATGGGGCACTGGTGGTCTGGGGCAGACAAAGAATTAGAGAAAGCCACCAGTAGGAAACCAGTGCCTTGGTGTTCATCCAGCCCAGCTGAAGCCAGCGACCATGCTCAGGGATCCTGCCAGGTCAGGATTTCACCAGGCCCCTGACTCTGCTCTTGTTGCGACACCCAGCCGGCTATGGAGCCCTTTCCAAGCTCTGCCATTGAGCCCAGCAGATAGCCCTACCTCGACAGCCTTCTCTGCCCTCCTCTTCCTCACCCACCGCGCCCCCCCCCCACCCCCCTGGCCCTCCTCTTCACCTGTCACCCTGCCTGGCTGTCTGCCCTGCTCCTCCAACTCCCTCCTGCATTTTCCCTCTCCTCCCACACCCCACTCCTCCTTTTCTCCCCCTCTTCCCATGACTCCAGCTCCTGCTTCCTTTTTGTCTCACACGCTCCCCCTCTCCCACTACCCTCCCACATCCTTATAGCCTCCCCCCCACACTCCCGCGCTCTCCCTCTCATGTCGAGGACTTGCCTCTACTCTCTGACACAGAAGCCTGTATCACTTCCAAGGCTCCTGCTGTCAGCTGGGGAATAGATAAAGATAAATGATATTATGTTAAATTCCACTTAATGACAAATTTTTAATTTTCTGAACATGGTCATTTTCTGGCTAGTGAATCAAGTGTAGGGAGCTAATTACATGAAGATCTGAACAAAAATAACTCCTAATTTTCAAGGATAATGGAAGAGAAATGTTGGAGATTAATGGCACTATTTATCTTTTTTAAATTTCTATCTTTCTCTGTGATAGCACTGCTCCCCAAGGAAAATATTCATAAAATGAAATTGAAGTCGTAACTTAATAGGTTATTAAAATTTTTGAGTGCATATCACTTTCCTTCCGCCGCACTGTAAATTTAAATTGAAGTTTGCGGCTCCTCGAGTCACCAGCGGAGTTTTTTTTATGATGGCACAATAGAGGGAAACATGCATCTTTGTCAGGAGGTATTTGCTATTCTAATTTTATGGCAGGCCGGATTATCAGAAAGGAATGTCAGAGCACGGGGAAGCTGACAACACTACAGCCTTCAGCCATGTGTTTCCATTAACGCCCAAAGCCGTCCAGGGGTTTCTCTGGACTGTTATTTTCCATTTCAGTCTTTTATCTTGATTTAAAGTGAGGGCGCCGAAAATTCAGCTCCTGTCATTTTTCTCACTCTCTCTCTTTTTCTCACTTTCTCCCTTCCCACTCCTTTTTTCTTTTTTTCTTTCTCTGCCTCTGCTCACTGCCTCTCTTCCATCTTTTTTCTTCTTTTTTTTTTTTTTTTAATCCTCCCCCCAGTCTCTGGCGGGAGATCCTCTCTGTGTCCCCGTCCCTCCCCCACATGTCTGTGGTCCTTTGGGTGTAAAGCTCCAGGGAGTGATGTCTGGAGATGGGGGCAGGGAGGATATTTCTCCTTGGTTCTCTAGGAAAGGGGCTGCCTTAAGGCTCTGTCTAGGAGCATGGCACACAGGGCTTCCTAGGCAGTGCATCATGCCATGTTTTAGTCAAGTATAAATATGATGCCCAGCTTGGCTGTGTCAGGTGCCAGTCCCAGGGATAAGGTGCTTTGTGGTGTTAGATACTGCTACCTCAGTGGGAGGCAGCTGGAGCAATGAGCATGGGCAGCATATGACAGCAATATTCAATACTCCTTTTCCACCAGCTTTCTGGGTAGCCTAAGCCACCTTACCTCACTTCACCTGCCTTTCACTGCCTTTTGCACCATGTGGCAAAGCCTTTTACTTTGTGCCTGAAGTGGTGTGCTGCTGGAGTTTCCCAGCCACTGCTCAACTCCACTGCAAGTTGAGGCACTCTTCTGCCAGGTTTCAATACACCCCAAGATGGGGCTGCTCAAACCTGGGCAGCTCTGTTGGTGCATGTTATCTCCTTGGAGGGCTCCCTCACAGTGTGTGGCAGGCTTGACCTGTTCCTCTTTGGCCCTATCCCTTCTCTTTTTCCATCAAGAACACATTCACCTCTGAGGCTCTGAAGGTTTTAAACCAGGGGTGGCACAAATCCAAGACTCCTCTTAAATTAAGGTTCAGGTCTCTCTGAATCATCGGCCTGGTACAATTCCTCTTGGCTGAAGCAGATGAGCCTGGGCTCAAGCTGCAGGGGTCCACTTTGGGCTTCTTGTGAATGCGAGGGGGACAAGGTGTTTCTGCTGCCTCTGGTCCCTGCATACATGGGACCTTACGTGCTCTTTGTGCAGGTGGAAGGTTTGGGTTGTTTTTTTTGTGGGAGGTTCTATTCAGCATGTCTAGAGCCAAAACAAAACCCCACAGGCTTTGGTGTAATGTTCTTTTTTATTTCTATTTTTATTGCCTTCTGGGGTTGTTGGATTTGTTAGGTTTTCTTCCACTAAAGGACAGCTAAAGCTCTGCCCTTCAAGACCTCCAAATTCATATCCCCTAAAATGTCATGGCTCCAGATGCTGAAGTTTGAAGAGAAGCAGCAAGTATCAAAAGGCCCAGAATAAAGCTAGGAAAGTGGGCATCTGCAGCAAGCACCCCAGTTTTTGCCAAGGTCTAAAGGGACTGTTACAGCAGTGTCCTCTTTACAGACCTCATTCTGATCTCAGGGCTGTGTGTCCCATGTGTGCCTTGGAGTCGGCCTATTGTGGTGCCCAGTGTGGCAGTGCTGCCAAGGAATGAAAAATGAGAGCAACTCTGGAGATGACCACCTGTGCAAACTACAGGGCACACACCAACTCAGTTTTTCTCCTTGGGATCTGGTCATGCAGCCATAGCCTCCTCAAGCTGCTGCCTTGAAGGGAACTGGACATGTACCAGGCCATCCTGGAAAATGTACCCTGGAGGCATGATCCCAGTGGAACCAGTGTCTGTTGGACAAATGTCACCATCATCCCTGGTGCCCGGCCCGCGTGGGAATATATGTCACTTCCCCCATCCCATCCCTTCCACTCCATCCATGGACACTGACACTCACCCAGCCCATGCTTTCTTTACCAGATCAAATGCCAGCGTCTCTCCTCTGTCCAGTATGAAGTGACACATTTAATAGAAGTGAGAAAGTATCAGTTCCTGCTGGCCTCACTGCTCTTGGCCAGAAAATAGCTACGTTTTTTGGAGGGCCCCAGTGAGGAAGGTGCTGCAGAAGAGCAAGGGATGTTCTGGAGTCCTGCCACAAGGCAGAAAGCTGGAGGTTTGGCACAGCTGGCAGCAAAGGACATGCTTCCTCTCTGCCCTGTGAAACTGGCCAGGTCCTGACACTGCTCCATGCTGCATGGTATGCTCTGTTAATTCAAGGCAAGAGAAGAAGCTCTAGGGTTCAGGTATTTTCTTGGCAGCTCACCTTTGCACCCAAGAGAGCTCTTGTCTCCTGGCCGCACAAGGAGTGAGCCAGCCCTGCTTGGCTGTGCACCTGTGAGCTGGTGAGGCTGGACCATCCACATTTCCATGTACTGCTACATGTTGCTCTCCCTGCTCAGCACCAGCGAAGGGTTTTCAGGAGGAGCTCTGGAGAGCATTCCCACAGATCCTGACTTCTACCAGAAACAGGGAATAGGGGAGGTTTTAGCAGGACCTACTCTTGCCCTGTGACTCACTGTGCTGGGTATGTGCCTTCTGCCAGAGGTTGTCTTAGAGGTGAGTGATGATTTGCAGTTTGGAGATGGAGTATTGTGCAGACCCTCTGGACTGAGTGTCTATTCTGTGATGCCTGTGAATGGTTTGCATTTGATGAGTTTCCTCTCTTCTGTTCCCTTGTTCCTAAGCTGGTGGCAGGTGTCACAGTGTACCAAGGAAGACAGGCAGCCTGGTGCCTAGGGGACCCTGCTTCGCCTGTCTCCAGTTCTATGGCACATCTCTGAGAGGTTTTGTAAATGGCTGCCAGGATTCTCCTCTGCCTCAGTTTCCTTGCCTGTGTGATGAGGACAAAAGATGTTTTCCAGAGGCACCTGAGGCTTTTACCTCTTGATCTCTGTGTGACATTCAGAGCCCTGTGGACCATGATGGAGACATGCTAAACCAAAGTTAGACCTTCAGTGTAACAGTGTCCTCCTTTCCCTTGCGCCCACCTTCTTTGCTGATGTAAGCAGCTTTGGAAAACATGGGCCCTAAGGGATGAGGAATGAAATAAACGCTTTTTACATTTTTCAACTTCTTTTATTTTTCTTGCCCATAAGGATTCTGAATAACAAATGAAACACGACTGCTATCTGTATGACTGATCTATCTGTATAATTCTGTCTATGGACTCAGACCCCAGAAGACACATCCAAGGAGGAAGGGTGTAGGTGGGAGGGAAGCTATTTATCCCTGATAGAAACTTTGTGTTGGCGTTGATGGCAGCTTTTTGACAATGTGCGGGGAAGGCCAGGACTTGACTGCTGGAGATGAGAAACCTCCCGAGGAACAGCATCGCAGCAGAATGGAAGTGGAACATGTAGGAGAGAGTGGGTTTGGTTCCTGGGAAAGCACCAGTGAATCAGATGCTGGGCTGGGCTGGCATGGGAAGATGCTGGTGGGACAGAGTCTGTGAGGCCAGGAGGTCCCTGCTGGTGTAAATCAAGATGGCTCCATTGTGCTTGCAGTGTAAATCAGCAAAATGCCCTTTTTCATCGCTGGGCCAGACAGTCTTGACTAGGCAGGCACCAGTGGCTTTCTGAGCTGCCTTCTTACAGCTTTTCCTCTCACTGACTTCCTACCCTCACCTCTTGTACTGGATTTGATCTTATTAAATTGACGCAGAGACGTGAGCTGGCTGGGCCATAGTAAAGCAGCCCCAACCCTGGGAAGGAGAGGAACATCCTACCTCCCTTTGCCAGACAACGAGGCCAGTCAGCTCTCAGTAATTGAGCTTTAATAGACTCTGAGAGGGGTGTAGCTCTCCAGGGAGTGGCCTCAGCTGGCAGCCCAGGGGGGATGGCGCCTATTGAAAAAGGCTTTAGTGACAGCGGGGAATGGTCCTTGCTCCGTGCCGACAGATGAGGCAGAAGAATTATCAGTGGGAAACTGGATGCTCAACCAGTGCTCCTGTGTGAGTGAGTGAGCTGGAAAACCTGCACGTGGAAGTCCGAGGTCTCTGAGTAAGGATGGACACTAGCATTATTTGGTGCTTGATTTCTGGGGCCCAGTCCCCCTCCACTCTGTTTCTTGTGCACTTTCCATGTGCTGTGATTACTTAAGCCTGCTTTCCTCCATCCTCTGGGACATTCTCACCCTAGGATATTCTTTTTTCTGTCCACTATAAAGATATTCCTTAAGGTCTCCCTGTCTCAGTGAGAAAGTAAATTCTCCCTGAAGGCTGGACTTCATGCCATGGGACTGTTCCCTGATGGGCAGATAAGAGATTCTCTAACTGGAGATGTGGAGGAGGCTCAAAAGATGGACAAGCCAGACACCAGCACTGCTGACCTTTCCCAGTTGAACTCACCATTTGACTAAGAGAAGAACACACACGATCTTTCTCTTGTGTCTTTGAAAGAAAGACAGCCTGCAATGTTTTAAATGAATGAAAGCCCCAGTCCAGATGCACCTGGCAGCTGCTCTTGTTTTCTGGTGGAGCTGGAGGCAAAGTGCTGAAGCTGAGCTGAGACTGGAACCCATCATCTTTGCCTCTGGGTCCTTTGCCCCCAGCACAGGGTGACACCCTTGTGTGAATGTTGTCCCTTCTCTTTGCAGGCTCTTTCATTAGAAGGATAAAGTTTCTTCACCCAAGTGTCAGTAAGATCCAGAGAAGTGATACAGGTTTACCTCGCCACTAAGATTGGCTGTCTCTCAAGTTTATGAATTCTTCTCAGATGAATTAGCAGGTGATATCCAGATGTGACTCCTGATCATTAGACATGGCTGTTATCAGACTTCATGTGATGTTCTATGTGCTAAGAGCAGCTTGTGTGGGGTTTTATGATTTAGCACATGTGTAATACGTGTTCCATAAACAGTACCACCTGTATAATCACATGTACCACTGTGCTTCCATGACACTGTCATGTGAGTTCACCCTGATTTGCAGGAGTGCCTTCACATATATTCTGCAGAAGTGTTTTTGTTGGCTCAGAGGTCACACACACTTTCCATCTCATCTGGTTTGTGTCTTTCACCTGAAAGCACATCCACTCCTGAGCGAATTCCACAGCCATCACAAGCAAGTCTGGGTTCAGCTTGGAAAAGGGGAAGATGTGTGAGTATTTGAACAGCAATGAGATGAAAGTGTATGTGGGGTTATTTAGGCTGGATCATATGGGCAATGGATGAAATACATAAATTAAGAATACTTAGCATATACTATCTGCAGTCCTTAAAACATCTTATATAGATGGAAATTGGATCAAGGCTGGAAATAATTTTTTTTTTTCTATGAGAATTTGTAAACTGCAGTTACTTCTGCTCCAAAATGGGATAAGAAGTAAAAATATTTAATACTTTCACAAAAGAATAATTTGATTCTCATCCTGACCCTATCTCTCTCCTTATACCCTTGCCCCAAAATTTTGTATTAGATCAAATGAAATATTTTATTCCCAGTGCAACTTTTTACCATTTGAAAGTCCCTTTTAAGCCTAAATGGTCTAGAACTTAAAAATGAAAAGTCATTTTCAATCATAAAGCAAATGTTTTTGTTTAGAAAATGTCAGAGCTGGATGTTGCCATGGTTCCACAACTTTTTTTGTGTTCTTTTTTTTTTCCCTCTATGAAATAGCTTCAGGGAGAGAGAGTTGTTAGAAATTGACCCCTCCCTTTGGTTTTAATGAATCGACGCTTTGGGAAGTAAGAGGTTTTCATGGAAAATTTCCACATGGCTCTAGAGGAAATAAATTCATGTTACTTAGTATTACCATTTCTGGAGATTTATTTTTTTTCACACCATCCCAACATCATGTGGCCAGATGAACTGTGAGCTTTAAGCTCAGGAAAAGAAAGAAACCTCTTTCTGAATCTTGCAGAAAAGCATGCAACCTAGAATCTCATAGACTGGGTTCTCCGAAGGCATGTGAGTCCTGTGCGTGGCCCTATCTTGCTTGAAGGTGTCATGATTTTTAAAC
Source organism: Strix aluco (assembly GCF_031877795.1). NCBI lineage: Eukaryota > Metazoa > Chordata > Aves > Strigiformes > Strigidae > Strix > Strix aluco. The sequence goes on from NC_133937.1 coordinate 19,826,781, forward strand.
CAATCTCATGATTTTGGAATGGGGAGATGGTCTGATTCATCATTTTTAAGTGCTTAGTTTTAACAATACTGCATTATTCCCAGATAGCAGATGGGGAAATGGAGAAATGTGGTGAATTGCCAGCAGCAGAGCCAGAAATAGAACCCAGATGTCCTGGTCTTGTGTTGAAGCTCCCCGGTCTCTCCAGGAGGGCAATGAACAGGCTGCAGTGCAGGGGGATCTTCCTCCCAGTAAAAAGCAAAGCCCTGACAGGCAGGGTGAATCCCCCCCAACTCAATGATGGGTCGCAAAATGCTGGAATTCTGTCCGTCTGTCTGTCAGCACAGCCCTGCACTGGTGCAGGGAGGAGGGAGAGCAGTCCAGTGGGTCCCTGCCAGCTTTGTTGTCTGAGTCCCCATGCCATGACGTGTGGCTCTGCCGTTTCATCGCACAGAGCAGGCAGGTCAGCTCACGTGTGCCTTTTCCACCTCGCTGCGTGTACCACACAGGTCAGCTCGCCTGTGGTTTAGCGTGGCTGTGGGAAGCTGCCGGCTCCCGTGTTTAGCTGCCTTCAGGCCTAGCTAAGCCGAGGCAGTGTCTGGCTCCCCAGCCACAATCTCTCGTTAGAAAGAAATTAAAAGCCACTCAATTTTGGCTAATATCCCTCTGTAGGCCTTTAACTCCACCTGTGACTAACCCATTCATAATAGCTCTGTTTTAGTGGCTTGGGTTGATGTATCCTCAATTAATTTGGGAGGAGAGCGGCAGGGCCATATCTCTTTGTCTCCCCCTCTCTTACTCCCTGTCCTGCAGTCTGTCTTCTCCCACTATTTAATCTCTGCTATCATTTCTCCATTCATTCACCCTCTTCTCCCCCTCAGCTGCCTCTAACCCCCCCCCTCACTTTTTGGCATTTTCTTCCCCAACTCCTGCTTGTCTGCCTTTCCCCTTTGTTCTCCTCATGTCCTTTAACCTTCCTCCTCCAGCTCTTTCCTCCTCCTCTTTTTTCTTAGCTGGCATTGCTTCCTTTTCCTTTTCCAGCTTTCCCTTCCCTTCTCATCCCTTTTCTCCCTCATTTGGACCCCTTTCTCTGATCCTCTCCCCACACACCTCTCCTCTCCCCTAGCTCTCCCCTTGCTGCCTCTTCCTCCTTCCCCAGGTTTCAGATGCTCATGCGATTTCTCTCCCTCTTTGTTTCAGGCGCCCCCACCCCGCTCCCCACTCTCGATTATTATTAATGATAAAGGCTAAAACATCACATCAGTAATTTCTGAGTGAGTTTTGCAATGAAGCTGGGGCCTTATCAGCCCCTCCCGAGTGCCACAAATTTTACTTTTGCAATTTCACGCCTTTGGTTATTATCACGCTGCTTCGTCCCTGCTCTGCCTCGCGCTTTCCCTCCCCCCCTCCTCTGGAGAGAGTACTTAAACTTGTTTTCATTCCCTTATTCTTTATTTTTTTAATGTCCACTCTCTCTGGAGCCAGTAATGTTCTTCCTCTTTTTTCCTCTCCCATTTTCTGTTAATTCTGTGCCATCTGCCTTAGCATCTGTTAAAAATAAAATTTCCCTCACAATGAGAAGCCCTCCCTGCCTTGCCTCTGTCCCCTCCCCCACAGCCTCAGCCCCCCTACTTTTCCTACCAGGGTTGTTGGATGCTGCCTCTCTCCCTCTTGGGGTACCCTTCATCCCTCTTCCCAGCTCTCCGCCTGCCTTCCTGCGCTGGCTCAGGAGCATCTGCGGGGCAAGGGGGTGGGAGTGGGAGGAGGAAGGATGAAGAAGGTGCTGGGTGCTGCTGAATTACTCTCACCCCACATGTACAAGCGTGTGTGTGTGTGCGCGCATGGGTCTCTTAAATGGTGAGTGTTTCTGTGAGTCTGGGCAGGGTACAACTAGCACTGATATGGTGAATCAGTGCTGGGCCAAAGAGTGAGTCGTCTCCCCGGGACTGATGAGTGGGGCCACCCTGGGAATAGGAGAGGGTCTGGCTGCTGTGCAATGCACCAACTCTCCACCATCCATGCTTGTCAGGTGAAGGCTGTTTTGATCAGAGCTGTAGTCAGGTGTGGATTTGGCCACTGTGGAGTAAGGCTTCTACCAACCTGGTTGACATGAGCATGAAGAAGATTTCCTGGTCCAGAAGGAAGGAGGCTTTGTTGAGTTTTTTTCAGAGTTATTTCCTTTTACGGCCAAGCTTAGATAGGCCAGGCCTCTGGGATTTCCTGCTTCCATCAATGTCTTGGCTGTGGGTCTGATAAACATGTGAAACCTCCCTCTGGCACAGTACCTTGGAGGGTCTTTGGTTGGTACTTCCCCTGGGCAAGTTTTTGGGGATAAGGAGATAGAGGCTCTGGTCCCCATTAAAAGTTTCTTTTGTGATTTCACGTCTGATGGCTTGGTTCCCACAGCAGGAGGCTGAATCCCTCCTGGAGTTTGTGGGACTCGTGTGCTGGGCCTTGAGAACTGCCTCGTGTCAGTGCTCACTTGCCCCTGATCCAAGTGAGGCCAGAGCTTGAACAGGTATCTGACTCTTCCACCCTGCTCACCCTGACCCTGTGGTCCCTTGGGATATGTCCCAGTTTCAGTATCAGGCCCTTCCTCTGGTCAGTCAGGGTCTTTGGAGGGTGTTTGGAGCAGAATGTTTTGGGAGATCTTAGTTCATGACACATGGTATCAGTATTTGCAAAACTGCTGACAACAGACCCCTGCTCACAAGCCCCTTCCCGAGACTTTCACTCCTCAGGGGCCTTCAGCTTCTCTCTTCCTGTGACACAGATGAAGCTTTTAAAACAACCTGACTTAGCATCCTTTTTGCTAACTCTACCATGTGCTCATGATCTCTGAGACAAGGCCTCGAGACTTTCTCATTTGTGCATGCCAGGAAAAGCATGCTTACATAGTGTTGTGCATGAGTTTATCTGACTTTGTGTGTTTGGGTTAAGGACTTGCACCCAGATGTTGAGGGTATGCATATGAGCCATCACGTGTATCTATATGTCCAACTGTAGATGCCTTCAGCGATGAACTGTTGCCTTTGCAGATCTGGATGTCCGTGTATTTATCTCTGAATTCATGAGTGGCCAGTAAGTGCATCTGTGTGTCCGCATGGGTCTGTGCCCATAGCAGATGTGTCGGTGGGAGCGTATGTGAGCCCAGCTCCCTTGGCAGGTGTCTTCGGATGCTGGTGGATATGGGAAAGGAGGGTGCAGGTCCACCTGCCTCCCTCGCACATGCCTGCTCGGAGCCAGAGGGTGTGAGCAAGCAAAGTGCTTGCAGAGGGAGAACCCGGCAAGTTTACATGGAGCAAATCCCACCCTCTGTCTCCCTGCAGTGCCTCCATTAACAGCCACACTGAAGGGGCTCAGAAGCAGCGTGATTCTGCTCCAGCACAATAACCTCTGCGGCTTTGATAACAACAAGCCCCCTTAAGCCCTTTTCCTCCCCCCAGCTCCCCTTTTCTCTCCCCTGCTCCCTTTGAGCCCTGCCGACAATAGGCAGGCCTGCTGCAGTGCTGCCCACAGCCCGGGCAGTCACACAAAGCCGCCGAGAGCTTACAGGAATTCTTTGGCAGGCTGCTGGTTGCTGCGGAGAAGAAGAAGGGCCCTTCATACTCGGAAGCTGTCTCATTGCCCCTGGCCCTATTCTCTTCCCGTGTTTGATAGACACTGAGCCACGGTAATCTCTCTCTGCCCCGAGGGGAACAACAGCTTTTGTGAAACAGATTTTTACAAACTGTTTTGACCCCACATCCCCGGCCCCCCCCCCCCCCCGCCTTGCCTCCCCGCTTCCCTCCCCTCCAGTTCAGTGGCTGTATCAGTGTCACATAATTAAATCAGCTTTCCTGTTTGCCTCTGCTTCCTGCTAATTGTTTGCTCACAGCTAGGATTAGCAAGTCAGGGTTATTTTTCACATATCCTCACACAGGTTTTTCTGCTGCAGGAGGCCACTTCATGGCTCTTGGCCTCCTTACTAGCTTGCGCCTCATGCACTATGGACAAACAGTTCTGTGGACCTTGGAGGTGCAGAGAGATTGCTGGGCTTCCCAAGAGACTGCCTGACAGTTCTGCAGACTGGAGAGGGGAGAGAATCTGTGTCAATATTTTTTTCACTCTCTTTTGCAAAACAGGCTGAAGATTTTCCATAAGGAAGAGCAGTTTGAGAGTGGAGGTGACACCACTGGGCACTTGGTGAGAGCCTAACACCCATTCTGCAGATCAAGTTGCAGCTCAGGGGCTGGTCAGATGAGGAGCTCCTCAAATGGAGGCTCATGATAATCCCTTTGGAAACTGCTGAGCCACACCATTTTAATGGCATTACCATGAGGGGTAAGCCTAAAGCAAATACTTGGTGTCACTATTGCAAGTGCATCACAGTATAAGAAGTTATCTCCCATTAACTAAGCCCACATAGCTGCTTGGGAGCCCCAGTTGCAGCCTGCCCCAGCTAGGAGGCAAAATGAACTAGCTTACACCACCTTTATGGTGTCTCTTCACTCTGCAATTCACAGAGGCTAAAAGTGGGTTGCAGAGCTCAGCTGACAGATTGCAAATGGTTAAGGCATAGTTACATCATCTTTTATGAGCCTGGGCTTTACATCTTCAAGCCAAATCAAAATGTTTGAATAAAACATCTTGTTTTGGAAGGGGAAAATAATTATTTGGTTGATGTAATTAGTGCAGAAAGTATCTTTTTACAACAAGCACTTGGAAAAATTCACTGATTTTCAGGAGGGGGGAGCAGAATACATACATCGTACTCTCTGCACTGTCCTGCAGAACTACTGCTGGTGTGGCCCTGGTCTTTCAGGAGACCATGTGATTTTAATTTTTTGTTTTCTCTATTGGGAGGAATTTGTACTGAAATCCCTCAAATGTTGAAGAAAAGTTTACATAAAGATAACCACAACATTTTATTTTTCACCCACTTTTTTTTTCAGGATTAAAAACTTCTTTCCCAGTGCTACCAATTAGTCTTTCACTCCTTGATGTCATGGTCTAAGAATCTAAAGTAGCTTTAAATATGAATTTAACTGCTATTTCCTTTTTACTCCATGATAACCAGACCCAAACATTTTTAGCTGGATATTTGAGGCCTAACTGATGGAGTGGTCTTGAAGGTATGAATTTTTTTTCCCTGTAAGCCCAGAGGTTGATAATAATAATAACAACAACAACAACAACAACAACTAAAATAAGTCTTGTGTCCTCCAAATAATCTCTCTAGGTGCTTCACACTGAAGGCTTTACCTGCAAAGAAAACCTTTCTCTTTCATACAGACCTTTTGACTTTTCACTGCAGCTGCTTTCTGACTCCAGACTGCTTGGGTGAGTAATCCTGGGCCCCTGGTATTCTTCAGCCACCCTGAATGCAAACGCCAAACCTTTCCTGCTTTGCCACATTTTCTGTTGGGAGATTCCCTCCCTGCTCTCAATATTCTTATGTCCCTGTTGTTTCAGTAGGGGTCTGGTAGTTTCCATGTGGGAAAATGTATTTAGTAGGAAGGGCTTGAACAGGAAGATGGCTAATACACCAAGCCCTGTGTGATAAAGACAGATTCCTTTTTTTACCAGGCTCCCAACATGGCACTACACTGAAAGTGTACCCCTTAGATGTAGTTTGTGAAGGTACAGCTGAAACTGCCTGCTCCCTATATGCAGTGAAGGGTGTGCATTGCCCCTGGCCCCCTGGAAAGTGTTCAAGTTCAAAACTGGCTTCCCAGTCTCCCCCTTCCCTGGCCAGAGGATCCTCTTCTCCTCCAGCAGCATCTGGGAATGTGGACCTGCGTGCACCAGCCGCCAAGGAACTCAGCTGCAGTGCTAGACCCTAAAGCTGACCACTGTTCCCTCTTAGCAAGCTGGCCAGGGCCTGGCATGTGGTAAAGCTCTGCTATTCCATTCCTTGTTTAGATTCCCCCATCCAACTTTCCTGATAGTACAGTGTTAGATGGAGCCCTCAGTAAATGAATCTGCTTTGGGTGGTTGCTAATTAATTGGCTAATTATTAGGCTGACTGATGGTTTAGTTGATGATGCAGTGGTTGTTGGTAGCTTCATCATATGGGTAAAAGCATCCTTCATGTGTTTCCCAGGGAATGGAGTGAATACAAGGCTGGCAACCAGGAGTTTCTTCTAGCTATTCCTTTGTCCTGGCTGCTTTTTGTAGCCTGGGACAAAGCTCTTTGCCTCAGTTTCCTTAGCGGTAAGATGGAAGTAAGCATTCATAGCTCATCGGGGTGTTATGGACATTAATTAGTTCCCGCTTGTTAAGGGTTATTTGAAAATGTAAAATGCAATTATCTGATTACCCGAGTAACAGGCTGGTTTTCTGGTTGGCAGGATGGCTAGCAAATTGGTGAGTTACTTAACTAGCTTGGTTAATGACCTGGTGCCATTTACAATGGAAACAAAATGTTGTTAGGAAGTTTCCTTTCAACAATATGGAGCTATGTGTTTTTTTCCCTGAGATAATGAATGGTGGGAACACCTTTATTCAACATAACAATTTTAGATCAAAAATCGGTGCAAGGCTAAACTATAATTTAGAATTCTGTTTTGGAATCAGTTATCATTCAGATTTAAGCATTTCCTCAGAATAGATTTCAGCCCAAGCGAGGTAAGCCTGAATAAATCATGGACTAGGCAAGTTTTTACACGGTAACAAGCTGCCGGCCAGGCAGGTCGGGATGGAGATGCCCCCGATGAGGAGTCCGGTCCCTCTCCACGGAGAGTGTGGGGGAGATCAGCTCCCGGGCGCGGCTGCCGGCACCTCCCGGTGACGGGGCCCGAGGCTGCTCTCCGCGGTGCTGAAGCCGCCGCCGCCGCCTCCTCTCTCCCTCTCTCCCTCTCTCCCTCTCTCCCTCTCTCCCTCTCTCCCTCTCTCCCTCTCTCCCTCGCTCCCTCGCTCCCTCTCTCCCTCGCTCCCTCGCTCCCTCTCTCCCTCGCTCCCTCGCTCCCTCGCTCCCTCGCTCCCTCGCTCCCTCTCTCCCTCGCTCCCTCACTGCCTCTCTCCCTCCCTCCCCCGGGCCGCATCCGCCGCTCCGGGGTGATAGGTAAAGGCGGGGCCGCGGAGTGGTCCCTTGGCTTGCGCTCACAGGACCAAGCTCCTCAGTGGCCAACAGTGGCCTGAAGGAGCGTCAGGCTGACGTGAGGGGAGACCAGAGTGGGGCTACAGGGAATGAGTGGAGAGGTTTCCTCCCTGTGAGGTTTCTGGTGGTCTGTAACATGACAACATCAAAGAGCCCATGGTCTGGAAACCCACTGACTGCAAACAGGCCACTGAGATACAAACAAAATAAGGTTAGAATTTGGGAGATTGTTGGGATGAACTGGCCCTGAGCTGGAGTTTTCACCCATCCCTACTTTAGTTGGAAAAGTAATTCCAGGACTTACTCATCAGCTCCACAAGACACTGCTTCTTCAATCAGTACAAATCTCTTGAGTTACAATGGAGGCTGTTGGTAGGATCTGCCCAAACTTCTCATTATCAACCCTATTTTCTGTTGCTTATGATTTTGTCAAATATTAATGACACGATCTCAGATCTTGCAGGCTGGGTGTTTGCTCAGTTGAAGTTTTACATTTATTAACTAATTTATATCTTTGGGAAAATATAATTTTAAACAATGTCATGTTATTTGTTTCTCTGAGCAGAAGTAGTATCCCATCACAGAGGACTGTGGAATCTGATGAGGACTGAGCTTTATTCAGGAGATTTTTAGCCTATACTTTGACTCTCAAGGAAAGATCACAGTTATCTAAGCAATTCTGACAGATGTTTGTCTAATTTGTCCTTAGAAACCTCCAGTGAAGTCATCCTCCTCTCTCCAGACAAATCTATTGCAGTACTTACTCCTCTAACATTCTTCCCAATGTCCAAAGTAAATCTTTTTTTTGTTGCAGTTTAAGCCCATAACTCCTTTTTGTATCTGTCAGTGACATGGAAAAAAAATTATTTCTTCCCTCTTTCACCTATTAGTAAACTGCTGCCATGTATCTCCTCAATCCTTTTTTTTCAACTAAACAATTCCAGTTCTTTTGGTCTTCATCTCATCTTCACAGATGTCTGATCATTTGTTCTCCACTCCTGAGGACTGAGTCCTGAGTAAATTTGCATGTTGCTTAAATTGCCCCATATGGAAAGCAGCCCACCAAAGGAGGCCTTTCTGGGATAGATTATAGTGGGAAGAATAATTCACATCTTGCAAAGGACACTGCTGTTCATAATCCTGGTGTAGTAGCTGCTTTTTTTTCCTGAAAAGCTTGACATAGTTGACTCGTGGATGTGATTCATCATCACTCCAAGATACTTTTCTGCAAATCTGCTGCTTCCTAAATTGTTTGCACAGCCAATTATTCTTGACAGTGTGGTGCCTGGTCTTTTTTCTTTTGGTTTGGATTGGGGGGGGGGGGGGGGGGGGGCAGTATGTAGTTTTCTTACATGTTGGAAAAGCAAGCTTTTTGTCTTCTTTCCCCTCCCACAGAAAAAAATAGTCACAATAGTATTAAAAGAGCATTTTTTCACATTGTGGACAGCGTTACTGTGGTGAAGGTCTGATAACTTCTGCCAGGCATCTCTGTCTGTATTCCTTATAGACAAGTCTTTGGTTACAAACATTTTAAATAGTATTCTTCACTGCTCAACCTGGATGCACTCAGGAGTGGAGCAGAGTGAAAGAGATTTGTCCGTATGGCCTCTGCCTCTTTACTTACTGCACCTGCAATGAGTTAGGGTCTGGTGAAGAAATGCTTATTGCATGGTTATTGAAAGGGGAGTTTCAAAGAGATGTTGGATGAATCACTTTGCCCCAGTAATAATTCACTAATTTTTAGGGTCATGCTTCCCCCTGCTTCATCTTGAGGCACAGATGTCATTGCTAAATATAATGGGAACTGTGGTGCTTCCACAGAGTTAGCTAAGTGCACTGAAAACATAAAGGGTTTCCAAAGTGAATCAGATGCCTTTGGATCTTCATTCCTGTGTGCCTCAGTTTCTTGTCTCTAGAATGGAAATAACAAGTCCCAATTTTGGAAGATAAGCAGGTTCAACTTGGAAATGCACTCAACCACTCTTGTGATGAACACCAGGAAAAAAAACACAGAAGAAAGAAATGTACAGTTTTGTCTTCAGAAAAAGGTTTGAGCAGTGAGTGTAATGCATAGCACCTAACAGTGAACAAAGAGAAAATATAATCAGGGCAGAGCCCCTTATTAAGAGAACACCATCCTAAGTCCTAGATTAGGGAGCCATTTCCTTGGAAATATAGTTGAGATTGTGTAATTGAAGCTGATAACATAATTCAATGTGTATTTAGGGGCTTTAGCACTACAAAGCAGTTTTAATTCTGGCATTGCATTCTTTTGGTTCCTCGGTTTTGCACTTCAGGCAGGATCTGTTAATGTTATAGGCAGCGATGTGTGTGTGTGTGCACATAGTGGAGGAGACACTGCATTTAGTTGCCAGAAAAACTAATTTGGACTCCACTGGAGCTGTGAAATGCTGCTTACCCTCTCGTATTATGGGAATATCTGGGGAATGGGGGGAAAAAAGTCTCAGGGAGCCCTGTGTGGTTTATTATTTTTCAAATTTTGACAGAAGAAAAGGTGAATTGAAATACCTTTGAACCTTTGAATAACAAAAAGAAAAAAAAGGGGGGGGGGGAGAGAAGTGTTTTAATGCTCTTGTCATCCCCCTCTTTTCCTCTTCTTCCAGTTCTGGAGCCAATTTAGAGCTGGTTGGATACATTCACATGGTGTAAATGACCCACTGCCAGCAAAAAACTTCTAATTTTCCCTTCTTCCCAGAAATCAGCTCCACTGTGGTGTCCTACTGGTAGCTGTGATGATGTGTCACAAGCTTGGTGGAGTCTGTTTCTCACCCACAATAGGAAATGTCTTTTTCTAAATACAGACTGAGGGAATATATTTTTCTCATGAGCCCTTTGTTAACTAAGAGCTAATGAGTTTGGGCTGGTGGGATCCTCTGTAACATATTGATGACTGCTGAAGACAAGCAGTGTGGTATGGCTGATCTCAGCACTGGGGGAGTCGTGAAGTGAGACAGGAGCAAAGTGAAAGGCGGGAGGGGACAAACTGAGAAAAGATGAGGGAGAAAAGGAAGCAGAAGCACAGCTGACATGTAATTCAGGTCTCTAATTATAGTACTGGCTAATCTAAATGCTCACCATTGGCACACAAAGCTGTGATCAAGCTCCTCCCTGTTTTCAGCAGGAATAGAAAACGTAGGACAAGAAGATCTCTGGACTCTGGGAGCACCAGAACAGGAGGGGGATGGCATGTATTGTTTTTCATGTTTCACAGTTGCCCATGTGATCTCCCATAATGCCAAGAACAAGTTAAGTCTCGCTAATCTGCTTGGTGGAGTGAAGGCAAGGACATGTTTGATTGAGCTTGACAGGCGTGACCCTGGCTCTTCCTTGAGAGGCAGCCATGTCTGAACAGCTGGGTCATACTGGGCCAACACAACCAAGGGAGCCAGAAGTGTGCAGAAATGCTCTTACCACTTCAGAGGGGAACTTGCATCCCCCTTCAGCCACATCTTACCAATATCCTAGCTGTATTTTCAGCTGTGTAGTCCCTGCTGCTACGTGCACTGGAGGTGCCTATGCAGTCATCTGCTTTCATCTTCCCCAGGTTCTTTCCTCAGCTATGCTCACCCAGGAACCATCTGCCCATTCTTTATTCCTAGTCTTAGTTTTCTCTAGCTCTTGTTCAGTTGGGTTTATCATAACTACAGGGCTTTCCTGTGCAAGTAGGCATTTGAAAATAGCCTTCATAATGGTCTGAAATGTTTCAAGTGAATATTTTTCCTTTTTAATTGTGTTTATTTGCTGTACAGTGTGTAATAGGAATTATTGATTGTGATGATCTACATGACTCCCTGGATGAACAGAGATGGTCAGAAAACTTCAGAGAAAAGCAGAAATGACATTGCTGCCTTCATAGAAATATTCCCACTCTGCCAGCAACTCTACTCATGAAGTCTGGCTATGTATCATACCACACTGTTGGTTGTGCAGGAGGAAGCTATCTTGTTGCTATGAGGTGGTCACATCTCCCCACATTTGTATATTGGAACAGCTTGTGGTCCCTTGCTCTTTTCCATGCATTGCCCTGAAAGAGTTAATCCTAACCACAAAGAAGTCAAGACAGTGTCCCTAATACATGACCATGGAGAGATCTGTTCTTTGGAAAGCCCTTGAACGTTTCACCTCTACTCAGAGAATTCTTGGTGATCTATATTCAATATCAAAGTTGTGATCAGCATTAAGCATCTTTTAAAAGCTATGGAAACTTTTGTCCTGATCCTGCCAGATGTTTGGTCTGTTGTTCTGAAGGGTGACTACACAGCCTGAGATTGTGACCTGTGTTTGAATAAGGAGGTCCTTATTCCAGGAGAAGTACTATTTACGTCTTCTTCCAGGAAAAATGATAGCCCCATCTGGTAATGGGAGCTGTTGGTGAAGATGACCATGTTGATTTGGCACCTACAATGAAGAGGTGAGGCTGGGCTGTGGTTTTTATGCCTCAGAAAGCCCAGATTTTTTCAGTTGGCAGTCATAGACATGTGCTGAGAACATGATCGCCAGGACAAGCTGGAGAGAAAGCAAGCTTTTAAAAACCACTTACGGAGACGACTTCTTTTTGTACCTACAAATATGGCCACTTCCAGCTTTCCATTTGGATCCTAGAGCTGCTAAGTGGCATTTGTCCACCAGAGGGCATGTGGGCCATTTTCTCCTCCTGAGCACAAAAAAAAAAAAAGGGAATGAGAACGGTTTCCAAAGCAATGCCTTTCCAAAATGGGACCCTGCACTGGCTGCCTTGGCCGTTGCCATTGCAGCTGGGATGTTAAGGAACGGTGCATGGGCAACTGAGCTGGCAGCACTAGGGCTGATGTGACTCTATGCCACTACTGCAGAGCCATCTCGGTGTGACGTGGGGTTCTGCCTGTATGGAGGGTTAAATGTAAGTCTTCATGGTGCCATGACTTTATGGTTCCCTAGACTTGCATTTCAGACCCCTGTACGTGCACATGTGTATATGCATGCATGAGAGAGATACACATACATGCACATGTGCACACCCACATTTGCTTGTGCAAGTATCTGTATCCACACATGCCCACTCTATAGCTTGCAAAGTAAATTAGACTTAAATGACTCTTTGGAAACAAAATAAATCAAATAGCATAATAGTACCATCTTTTTATCTCATTTGTTCCCATACAATTAGTAGTTTTACTGCCATGTTGTGACAGGTGACTGTGTTTGACCTTTGCCGCTTGGGTGGTTGGCTGGTGCTCAAACTAATGAAGACCCTTAATGGATTGGCTTTTGTGAGGCTGTGAGCGGTGGGGTTAAAGAGAAAATGGTGCCTTAGACAGAGTCCAGAGAAGATCCTTCAATTAAACCTGAAGTCTATTAGCAAAGAAATATTGAGGAGGTTGAGAGTTAGCAATGATTTAACCAGCGAGTCTTTCTTGTGAGTCGTTAAAAAAAAAAGATCTCCCTGGTTATTTATTATTGAGTGTGTAGTTGGACTCCCATCCTCTTGGGTGGGAGCAGAGCCGTTGGCTTGGAGAGGCTGGGGCTACACAGCCCTAGTCCCAAGTTTGTTAGCCCCTTGGCTCCCACACAGCCAAGCTTGCCTTGGACAAAAGAGTGAGGAAAAATGAAGTAATGGCAGAAACAAATGAAGAGTGATGCTGGTGAAGATAAAACCAGATCTCTGGGATAAATAAGACTTTTTGGAACTTAATTGTTTTTCATGGTGTAAATAAATTACAATGAAAGAAACGAAGAACTGGCAGCTTCTGGGCAATGAGTCAGAGGGCAGGGCTGAGCTGTAGAGCGTGAGTAATAAACAGGAGTGGAAGAAGGCTGATGGGGAGGCTGGTGCAGGACAGGCAGGGACTGGCCAGAGCAGCACAAATGAACACAACAAGGAGTGTTAGGTGCAAGGAACCAAAGGATGGCTGAGCTGTGAGACCACTGGAAGGGCCAGGCCTGATTTCAGCAAAGGGCCATGGGGCCATTCTCCTGCTGTGTTAGACACTTCAACAAAAATCCTGCGCATGGCAGATAGAACCTGCCTGCTGCTCCACGGGATCTCTTCCTGCCCCCAATGGCTAATGAGCTAGCTCCTGTCCCTTTCCGTTAACTTCAATGTCAGAACCTGAGCATTTCCCATTCCTCCCAGGCAGGCTTCCTTCCTTTTGTTTTCAAGAGTTGCTTAACTTTCAGCCAGAGCATCGTCTTGCAGCAGTGTCCACGGTCTTGAGCAGAGCTGGGGCTGCCTCTGCCCCTCACTGGTCCTTCGGGTGATACACTGTCCTGCAGTTGAGAGGTGGGAGATGGGAAGGGTGTGATGAGGGAAAGCATGAAGCTGACTGTTCTGGGTGGAGAGACCTGCCTTCCCACTAGTCAGCCAACATCCAGCTGCTGTTGGGGTGTCCTAGAGATTGCTGGCATAGCTGAGGCTTTCATCCCCACACAATTCCCCTGCCTCCATGCACAATGTAGTAACCCTCAAAGAATTCAGCCTGTCATCCAGGCAGACAAAGGCACAGACAGAACAGAGAAAGCAGGGAATAGTGTCCTGGGTCCTGACATGCCTCCTTCATGCTGGCCCATGCTGTGGGCTTGTTCAGCATCTTGGTGTCTACCTCCTTCTTCTCTTCCCTGGCCTACACCCTTGTAGAAAGATCATGTAGGGAGAAAGCAGTTCACTCCCAGCAAGTGTATTTGCTCTGTGCTTCTCCCTGTTAGTTCAGGGTGATATTTTTTTTGAATATGCAATATTTTTTTACAGTTCTTTCTGCCCCTGCTGCTTCCTCCCAGTGCAAAGGCCTTTCCTGATGGAACCACAAGTGCCTGCATACAAGGTTGGAGCTGAGTAGTCATGTTTGGATTGGAAGTGCACCCAGCACCAGACCAAACTGGACACTTCCCCTTACTGGGATGATGGAATACCCTTTGGAGGTAAAAAGTGAAGAAAAGTGAAAAGCAAAGAAAAAAGCCAAGATGCCTCAATGGGCAGGAAATTGGATTCTCTTTAGAGCCTCTGGTTGTGCCCCAGAGACATGACGGCAACAAAGTTGGAGGGAACTAGGCCCAAACTGCTTGCTGCTTACACAGAGGCAACTGGATTCACCAGGTCTGCAACCTTTTGCAGCTATAGGAAAAGGTGTGGTTTTACCACTTCAGCTGAATCATCATGTAGCTTTGAAACATCCCAAGTGTAGTGCCCAGCTGTTCCTTCTCCTGGGTCATCTCACCTGAACACCCTCAGACAGGACTCCAAAACTGAACACCGTGTCCTCAAGCACCATGGCAGGCCCTCAGAGCTAGACTTCAGGACTGCCCTAGTCTTCATTCCTTCTTCCTCTATTTATCTATTTCTCTGTCTGTCTGTCTGTCTATCGATCTATCTAATCTTTCATTCCTTCCCCATGGAGTGATTCCTTCCTTTCACTCACAGTCCCTCTTCCTCTCTTTTTCTTTTCTCTCACTCTTAGACACGTGCCTCCCCCCCTCCTACCTCCCCCTACTTTGGGGATAATTTAACATGTTACACACTAACTTTCCAGTAATGGCACTCCGGCTTTTTGAAATTCTGCTTCCCTGTTTTATGGCTGGGCCTCTAATGGTTATCTCGCAGCCCTGCCTCTGGCAATCATGTAAGGAATAAATAGAAGCTGACACAGTAATTTACTTAAATCTTCTCCACACTTTTGCAGCATTTTCCTCCAGAGGATACCCCCGAAACAACAATTATTTGAAATGTCACGCGTTCCTGCCCCTAGGCTACCGACAAATGAACATTAAATCTATTAACAACAAAAAAAATTAAATGTTTACTTTTCTGCGAAGGTAAAGGAGAAGCTGGAGAGAGGGAGAGATGTCTCCAATAAATTTCTTCTCAATAATAAAGAGGTGTAGTTAATGTTCTCTCTAAGCAGAGTCAGCTTGCAGCCCACATCCTATGAGGACAGAGATGTGATGCCACAGTACTGCCATGCAGTCTTGCCAGGGCAGCTCCAATAGCATCATTTTTCCAGGCTGGGGAGCTCGGTTTTAGGTCAGTATTTTTGCAGATTAAATAAGACATGTAGTGGGCCAGAAGCTGTGAACAGGGTGGTCCCAGCTCTCAACTCATCTGGCTGCTAGTGTGTGCCATGGGGACTGGAGTGGTCAGAGAGAAAGCATTGCCCCCTTGACAAAGGGAGGTTAAGAGTATAGATCATCTGTTTTAAAGGAAAACTGGGCATTTTGGAGCTCTGCCCCAACATCCTGTAGAAAGTCTAAGCTGGAGGTAAGGCCCAGCTCCTCCTCTTCTGTCCTATGCTTCCACCCCTTTGCCCAGCTTTGCTGAACATAGGTAAGCATAGGTATTGGGGGTGGGACCATGTGAAGGTGGACTCAGTCCTACACATGGTTTCTGGTGGAAGATGGTGGGAATATGGAGAGTCACTTGCATCCACTTGCTGTGGATGAAAGTTCCCATGGGGATCTGGGTAAGAAAGGCTTAGGGACCAGGCCTAAAGCACAGAGAACCATTTTCTTTCCGCAGATGGGGAAGTTCAGGTCCAGAGTATCTTAGAGGCTCACCAAGATACAGTAGCAGAAATGGAAAGAAGTATCCCAGCTCTACCCTGATTGTTTCCTACTATCTTGAAAAGACTGTCGCACTACTTGAACTTTCCAACTTATGGTTACTTTGGAAAACATTCCCTGTCCGTTGATTCAGCATAAGACTCTTTTGGGAGCCATTGTGTTTATGCAGCCAGGAATCCAGCTCTTTGACTTTGAATTCCTCTGTCCATCTCAGTTGAGCAAATGGTTGGGATTTAAAGGAAACAAAAGGACGACATGGCTTTTTGTGAATGAACTTGTGAAGGAAAATTTGTCATCTGATGTTGGATGCTGCAGACCCCACAGAAAATTTTGCTCCTCTGTTCTTCTTTTTCCCTTCTTTTCAGCAAAAGAAGCTTGGGTCCAGACCTCAGACACCTTGGAGGTAGTGGCACCTCTGACATACTGTATGAACCAATCACTGATATGGAGTGTGAACAGAGACCTGTTTCCACCATTTGAAGAAGGACACATGAATATTTGACCAGCTTCCTATTCCTTTGTGCAAAATGGCCAGGCACTTTCATCTTTGCTGTCATCATGGTTCACTGTATCACCAAGCAGGTATGCCAGGATGTGTCTTTTTTTCCTGATAGGCTGTGACCCCACTTCCTTGGCACTGCTTCTGACCCTGTCTGTAGTGGAGGAGACATCCAGTAGATCTGCTACATTCAAGTCCCAGCGGAGCTTACTGTTCCAGTCCTCCTTCACTGCTGTTCTGTGTCCCAGTCCACCTACTAAGGTGGTTGATGATATGTGGATGCTCAGTCAGGCATCTGCGATGTTAGACTGCTCTTGAACTGAGATCACGTTGTATTGGGGGAGACAGTGCTGCTGGGATGGTGTCTGCTTGGGAGAAGGCCCTCCAAGGTAGCTCCTGGAGACCTGCTACACAGGCCTGTGCCCTCACAGGGTAGTTTATACAGCCAGAGAATTCAGAGTAGGGACAGGGTTTCTGAGTCCCATGGTCCCCCTTGACATTTTGTCGCTACCTGCTAATGATTCTTTAAGGAACATGAAGAATCTTCCAAGTGTGTGATATGTGTGTGTCTGGAAGGAGTGAGTTTGTTTTCTACCAACAATCCCGTTGACATCCAAGGGTGTTTCAGAAGAGGAAACTAGCTCATCCAAGGAATCAGTCTTTAGCTCTGGAGGAACAGCTGCTTTGGGCTCTTCTCAGGCTTGGTACAAATTCTTTGCCTGTTGTCTTGCACTGCCATGATTCTTCATGGAGAGTGTGTCCTTTCTCATCCAGAGGGGTTCGTTTTGGGCTTTTCGGGGTGTTTCCCATTTACTTTTTGAAACAAGCTATCCCTTTGATGGAAAGTGTTGTCTTCCCCACTCCACATCCAGCTAAGTGCCTGGGGTTTAATGATGCATGAAGAGCAAGGTAGATGTTACATCCATGATCAGACAGCTCCATAACACATATACTCCATATGGGAAACCACACAGCTAATGATGTACAAAGTGCAAGGTTCTGACTTGGTTTTAACACAGACCTCAAAATGCACTGTAGATTCTGGAGTATATATTGGAGGTGAAGTCCATCTCAGTAGTGCAGTGGATTGATTTAAATAGTTCCACTGCCAGCCAAAAGTCTAAGCACCATAGCTTGTTTATGGGTTATCCTAATGCACAGAAACACAATTATGTGGACTAATATATTGGGATGGACTCTTAGTATATAGTATCAATACAAATCAGTGTCTGCCATTATAAATTGCAGGGCCTCAAATACCCATTATCCTATTGCTAAAAAGAAAAAAAAATCAGCAGGAAATTGGGAAGAGGATTCGCCAAAGTACTTTGCATGAAGTTTTATTAAACTTCCTGTAACGTCTCCACTTTGATCTCTTCTCTGCCCAGATTCAGATCCCAGCTCCTGATTTCCACCAAGGAAGGTATGCAGGGAAGCTGGGTGCCTGCACTTAACTTTTTTATTTTTTAAGCTTTGTAGCGCGTTCTTGTGCTCTCAATTCCGGATAATGCTGGATCCCTTTTATCCAGCCCCTCCTCTTGCCCTTTCAAGTGAAAAGAAGACTCCTGTGCCCCCCCATCAAAGTTAAAGGGAGGCTTTAGAGAGGAAGGCTCAGCACGCTGGGGCTCTTGAGCCTGTGTTTAATCTCTTTTCCCGTTCCTGTGTGTCTCTGTGGCTTCCCTGCCAGTTTCTTTGTTGCCGAGTTTCTCATTTCCTTTTATTTGTGTGTGCGGGAGGTTGCCAGGCTCGCTGGAATGCAGCTGAAGTCATCTTGGGGGGACGCGCCTCAGCCCCTGCCCCGGGTTATACATGACCTGCCTCGTCCCCCGCTCACCCACCCCAGGCAGGCTGGAGCGGACTTGCCTGGCTGCAGGCAGGAGGTGAGCCAGGGAAGGCAGCAGGGCAGGAGAGGTACCCACCTTGCTGCTGCAACTGGCTTGTGCAGAGGTGGTGTGTCCAGTGCCACACAGGGTGTGGAGGACAGAAGTCAGGGGAAAAGGGACTCAGAGAGAGCACCTTGACCTCTGGGCTGCTGTCCTGCCTGGGGAAGGAGAACAGACACACGTGCAGCATTTGTCAGGGGAGGGGGACCTGGTCTGTTTCAGTTCATGCCTAACCTCGGCTGACCTCAGTATGGAGCCCCAACCACTGACCATGGCTGCCCTGCTCTGCTGAGTGACACTGGGCTGAAGGTGTGGCCTTCGGCTGTATGCTGGGATTTGCTCCCAGGAACAATACAGACTGTATTAGGCTTCAGAGGGAGAGAGTGCTTGAATCGGACTGGTCCACTGGGGACTGTGAATGTTGCTCCAGAGCTGAACATGGCTCTGAGGAATGCATTGGCCTTAACAAGTGTCAATAGAGACTGAGTTTGTGTTCATGCTGTTTGCCATTCCTTCATCATGAGAGTACTTCAGTGGAGGACCTGTCTCAGGGAACCTTTAAAAGGGATGGCCTGGGTGGAAGGAGACATGGCAGGAGCACAAAATAACTGGTGCAGTTTGTCTCAGCTTTCCTTACATCTTGTCCCTCACACCAGAATGGAGAGGCAGGTGGCACTGCCAAGATATTCAGCCCTCCTAGGCCGTATGGGTCCAGTCTGGCACACGAGGTTACCGTTCATTTCTTCCTGAAGCAGTCTTGGGGAACTGTAACTCCGACAGCATCCCATAAAATCAGTCAGTGTTAACAGTGTTAACACAGTCCTAAGGATGGGAGTGTGGCCAAAGCTAGACAACTTAAGAACCGCCACCTTTGTTTGAGGTTGCTCCACAGCCTCTAGAAGTTCCCTGTACTTCCCAGGGTAGATATCTGCTGGTCCAGAACTTGACATTAGAGATAGACCTTGTCCTAGCAAAGGAACAATCTCTTTCAGGTTTTCTGGTCCTTGCTGAGTTTCATCTAAATTACTGGTAAAGATTGTCAAAGGTTTTGTCAGGGCTCTGAGTACACTGATAGGCCTCAATCATCCTGATCAGTCTCACCTGGGACCTCCACCCACACCCTCCATCCATGAGCCCAGGGGCTCTATTTAAGCTTGTCCCTGAAACCTTTGGTCTCTGACTGTGTAATGTTGGAGGAGTGGCTGTCTGTGTGTTAGCCACTGTTGTACCTGCACCTGCTATGGGTCTTGTTAATCCAGACCCCAATGTATGCACTGACTTCCCAACTTGACCTTGGTCCTGCCTTGTTGCTGTGGTATGTGATATGCTGAAACTAAGTGTTCATCAGTAGAGGAGAGTTCCCAATAGAAAAGAGAGCAAAGCTGTGAGATGGTCTTGCTTGGGAAGGGTCTGGAGCATCTAGAACTGTGTAGCAGCCTGCAGCAGTACTGGTTGGGGCTGTCTCATTGTGCAGAGCTGAGAACAGTTAAGTTTTGGTGCTATTTTCCACTCATGAGCACTGAGCACAACAGTGATGGTAAGAGCCTTATCCTGGCATGGTCTCCAGCAACAAGCATGCTCTTCTTTGATTCTTTCGAAGGCCTGGCTGAGGAATGCAAAGCTTGCAGTCCTGCAGTGCTTCAGTATTTCCATATTGTTCTCCTTTGGTCTGCATTCTCCTGGTTTCCTTTGCATCAGACAAGTTCTGTGGGAGAAAGGTGGTCTTTCTAGGTGGTGTTTATACAGACATTGTCTAAGGATGTTTTTAGCACAGTGCTTCAGGAGAGAAATCTGGAGAGGGATTTCAGGCCAGACTAACCCACAGACTAGATCAGGTCCATTGAAATATTGCTTGGTTGGTTTTTTTAATAGCAAATTTTACCTTTTTCTTCTATGTTAGAAGTCTTCTAAAAATTGTCTGAAAAGGTTTTTGACCTGAGAAGAGCATCTGCTGGAAAATGGGAAGAAAGGAGGGCTTGTTGATTTGAGAGAATTGTAAAATTGACTGGGAGAATTGCTTGAAGTTAGTTTCAAACTCCTATAGATAGACATACATCATACATAGGTCAAGATAGGTAGGTGGAGACTCCCTGCTGTATGGGGCTATTTATGCATAAAGGGATCAATGTACTTATTTTGAAATGTGTTTTCCCCGTCTTTTGATTTCTGGCTCTTAAAAGATCAATGGGGTCTGCTAACAGGTTACTTTTGGTTCATCCTGCTTTGTAAGGGAAGAATGTATTATCTGCCTCAACAAACCTGTCTTCTGTGGCTGTGAGTGGTTACTGTTGTACTCCACAGACCAGAGCTGTTAGGCTCATGGACCCTCTGGCTACCAGCCAGCATGTCATTGCCCCAGTATCTGCAAAATCTCCCTGCTGCTTTGTTCAAGGAGTATGTGTGCTGCCATTGTCTCTGTTCCCCCTGGACAGGCCCATGGAGTTGTGCAACTCTGAGTTTGTGTAGTATCTACCTGGATATAATGGTTTTGGCTTTGCACCTAGAACAGTCTGTCAATGTGCAACCCCGAAAGTCCTCCAGGAGACCCACAGATTGCATCACATACCGAGGGGAAGACTGACTGGTAAATATATTGCAGTGAGCAGGGAAGAGTGTCACTTGCTGTAAACACCTTTCTAAGCTTTGCTGTAATGCTGCTATTTCAACTCAGTGGTTTTAAGTATCTTTGAAGAGAAGCTTCCACACTTGAGTTTATTTTTTTCCCCCATTCTCCTATGAGGTCAGAATACTTTCTTGCTGTACATCTGGCAGTTCCTGAATTGCTTTTATGGAGGATTCCTCCAAAATTTACAGTACTTTTGAAAATGAAAAATGTGTTTTCTTAAGTAAAATATTGTGAAGAAAGCTTCTGATAAAGCGAGTGTCTTACTCTTGTGTTAGAAATGCTTTTATTCAATCATTTTTCAAGAAGTTTCAGCTTTTACTACATCCACTCTCTATTTTTTCTTATTTTATCAACCTCAAATCTTTTCATTCTTGGTTTTCTTCTGCTATAGGATGGCAGAGCAAGAGGAGGAAAGCACATCATCTAACCACTCTGATTCTCCCCTGCTGCTGCTTGGCATCCACACACACTGTGTATTGCAAGAGAAAAGCCAGACCTGGAAGCAATCTGCTGAGGGTTTCAGATTCTCTCTGTTCCCCTCTTCCAGTCCATTAGGCCAGAAAGGGAATGGCAGTCAACAAGTTTTTCATCTGGAAGTGTAGCCCTGGGATTTCCCCAGATTTTAACCCCAGCTTGAGCTGAATATCAGTTTCCAACTATCAGTCATTCTTGGCTGAACCTCTGTTCTGATTTTTCAGAGCTGATTTCAACCCTCTGCCCCCCTTGTAATACCTCTTTGCACTCATTCAGGATGTGGTTGGATCAGGCCCCAACGCAGGTCAGGTTCTTACTCGTGCTCGTTACTATTGTCTGGACACAGCATGGTCCTAATCTGTGACATAATTATTCCTTGAAAAGGGAGTAGTTTTTGCAGGGGCTTGGCCTGGGCCTACTTCTGATCAATATTTTAGTGATTTTGATAATTAAATGGAAACCAAGCAGAGATAATCTGCAGGAGTTAGCAAACTGGAAGGAGGTTGCAAGCCCATTGGAGGACATGGTTGTAACTCAAAATAGCTTGATATGTTGGAGAAATAAACTAAAATTAGGCAAGTAATATTCAGTAGATGCAAAGACTCTGTGACTGAGGAATGGGAAAACTGGTGCACTGCCTAGGAGGGAGGGCAGGTCTCAAACTGGGTGTGAGTCAGTAGTGTTGCACTCTTGCAGTAAGAAAATGTTTAGGTCTGGAGTGTAACAATGTCAGGGTCACTGCAAAGGCACAGGAGTGCAGTGGACTCTTGTCTAGTGCTGAAGGCTGCCATAGAGCTGGAAACCAGGCCCTGTGAAGAAAGGTTAAGGAACTGCTTTATAGGAAAGTAGAGGAGAAGACTATGGATGTACAATGCTCAGTTTCCCAGTGTATAAATGAATGTCAAGAAGCAGGTAAACAACCATTTTCTGTGCCCACCTGCTAACGAGCAGAAACAGGTGTACCTGGAATGGAGGGAGACCATGTAGTAAAAGCCCTTGCTAACTCATGGAGCATAGAAGCACTAGTAGAGATTACCATGCAGCTGCTGGGATCTTGGCTGGAGGTGTTTCAGAATATGCGTCAGCCAAGGATGGTCTGAATATATTTGTCTCAACAGGGAAGTACCTGGATCATTGCGTTGCTTTTTCCCAGCCTACATTTATGTATTTCTCTCCATCCTTCTCATCTGCCTGGAAGCTGACAGTGCAGTGGGAACTTCAAAGGAATTTGTACTTCGAGGTTTTTCCTTTCTCCCAGTGGAAAACCTCCAGAATCAATGAAAACACATAGCATGTGCTATGTATTCCCCCAACAGAAAGCAAAGCTAGCTAGCTATCTCATACAAAATGCTTTGGAATTGCCTGGTTGGAAGATGATTGATTATCAGACAGCTATTACACAGTGACACAGAGATCACAGCTCCTCTTTGGTGCTGGAAAAACTAGGTATCAAACTGGCACCTCCTAGGGGAAGGATCCTCTGGGACAGGTGCCCCCTGCGGAGAGGCAGTGCAGTAAGCACATGGTGCTTTCACCAGTTCCTGTGTTCCAGCCCATGCCACTGGCAGCTCAGAGCTCTCTCCCTCTCTCTGCAGCCCTGGCATGTGCATGGCTTGTTAGCAGCAGCCTGGCAATGAGGAGAGCCTGCTATGGCAGCAGCTGCTTTTCCAGAGCTGTCCCACATGCAGTGCAGTGTGGAGGCTGTTTGCCAAGGTGAGGCACTCCCTGCAACTGGCTGAGATGGAGCCTTTGGGAGAGGGGGGCTGGTCTTTACCAAATGCAGCCAGCTGGAGCAAACTTTGCTTCCTTGCAAAGCACTTCCACCTTGCACTCCTGCCTGCCCAGCTAGTCACCCTGCTCCCTGATGTATTTGCAGCCAAGTACTAGGGACCTGATGGAGGAAGAGCCATCGGGCTTCTACCAAGCTCATTCCCAGGTTGGAGCTGGGGGAGCTGCTGGAACAAAGGATGGCATTGCTTGGAAGTGCCTGGCCTAGGGAGTTTGTGGGTACTGTAGGAGTCTTAAGCTTGCTTTTGCCAAGGTCATTGGCTTCCCAGCAGCAGGTTTCCCAGGCTGCAGTGCTCATGTGTGTTCCCTAATAACTGAGCTGTGGGCTCAGCCGCTCTCCCTGCCTAGGGGACTTCTGCTGGACTCGTGTGAACCACAAACTGCTTTTCCCCTCCTCAGCCCACACTGCTGCCTTTGTGGCAGGACCATATGGACCCCAGTCATGGGTAGGACACCCTGGCTTTCTTTGACATGGCTGACACAGCCAGACCCTGTGGTGCCAGCTGAGATTTTCCTGGCTCAGGTTCTGCTTCGTTCCATGCTAGCTCCACACAGCCGGGTTGCATGGGGCTAGTCACCAGGGAACGGGGGCTGGCAGAGATGAATAGAGGATGTGAACAGTTCCCTTGGTGCCCTTTTCCCTCAGTCTTGTTTCCCTCTCAGCAGGGGGAAGCAGTCTCTGCGCGGTCCTCTGCCGATTGCATCGGGGAAAGTCATTAAAAAGAATTAAAAAGGAAACAGAAAGAGAGGGAAGAGGGGAGAAAAAAAAAAAACCACAACCAAACAGCACCAAACAGTTACAAACTCAAACAAAAGAACAACAGGATCTTCCTGCTTAAAGCCCTGGGCCACCATTGCCTGGCAGCAAAGGACAGCAGCACTCCAGTGGCTTACTGGGAGAAGGGAGGAAGGCCTTGACTGTATTTCTGCTGAGGCAGTGGTGAAATGGGTTGTGGGGCTGGTTGTGAAAGCTGTCATCTGATTGTCAGATGGGAAAAAAAATACAGAATTAATTACACAAGGTTGACTCATCCATCTACTGGAATAAGCAATGGCTCTGTATCCTGGGTTTTGGAGAGGGAATAGTATGTAAAATACCCGTCCCAGGGGGGCAGGTTCTCTCCTCAGCTTTGCTCTGGGGAAGTATCAGCCTCTGTTAGCAACTGCTCTAGCTGAGGAGCACAAGAGTTGGATGAATCTCATGGTTCTTCCTGTCCTGTCTCAGGGAGGATTTGAGATCCAAGGGTATTGGGGGCTTGTCTGGTCTGGGAAGATCTGGTTTACAATCCAAATTCAGTACCATAGAGGTTTTCCCAAAATAGTTGCCTAAATTTTGAGTCTGTCTTGAGATGCAGAAGTCTAGGCTCTTTCAGATGCCAGCCACTCATTTGGTCTGAATCATGACTGGACATGAGCAGGCATCTTTAAAAGGCTTGATCTTTGAGTTCTGGATGAGTGCTTGCAACCTGGAGGCTGTAAAACACTATGGAGGGTTGTCTCAGGATCCTCACCATCTTCACTTCCCTCAGTTTCTGCTTCAACACCAACCTGTACCTGCCTGAACATGTCTTTTTAGGGCTCTGGGACAAAGGCAGAAACTTTAAGATAGCAGTGAGGTAATTTTTGCTGCAGTCAGAGCAGCCTGCAGGCTGGTGACAGAGATGGTGATGGGAGAGCATGGCAGAGCACACTGACTCTGAAGATCAGTTGTAAAGTCTCATTCTGAAGTCCTATGGGCCTCACACTTGCCTGGGTCTGACACAGTCTGTGGTTCAGGTTCCTTCTCAAACCATCGTAGAAACAGTGGCATTTCCCCTAGATTTATTTCTGCATGTTGGAGCTGAGCTTCAAATGAGTTGGATTTTCTTACACAAGTATTGACCCTGGACCATTTTCCTATTAGCCCTCCTTGCTAGAGTTTTACTGAGGTAGTTTGCAGCTGCAGATGTTCCTGTGCATCGGTTGTCAAGGGTTAGGCTACAACTGTTATAGTAATCCTTAAATCTAGCATGGTGGCTCCCATGAACATTGTGGATATCATAGAATAGTTTGGGTTGGAAGGGACCTTTACAGGTCATCTAGTCCAACTCCAACCCAGAATGATCAGGGATGTCTTCAACTAGATCAGGTTGCTCAAAGCCTTGAATGTTTCCAGGGATGGGACATCTACCACCTCTCTGGGCAACCTGTTCCAGTGTTTCACCAATATGCTCGTTTACATCTTACCTGGCATACCACAAGCTGAGGCAGAACCTGAAGGGGTCTGCTAACGCTGTGGAAGTTTGGATCATATGCTGAAAAAGGTTTAGCTGCTGTACAAAGTATGCTTTTCATTGGTGGTGCATTTAATAGCTTGCATTAGCTTATTTACATGTATATTGTGGCATCTACTGTATGTTAGTATGGGTCTCTGCATTTGTATGCCTAACTGTATTCTTCTAGGTGTAACTGTGTCCATGTTGTTAAAACCTGCAGGTTTATCTTTATACAGATTACCAGTATTGGGGTAAAATGTTATCACTTTGATGCACTTGCAGTTGATTTCTAGTTCAGTGGCTGATCCTGTGGAAATGTATGGTCCCCAGACATACGTCAGGTAAGTGTATTTATTGGCATGTTTCTGGGGTATGTTGTGAGGTGGTGTATTGTTGAGTTGTGCGCTGGATGCATCCCTCCCCAGGGGTGTTTCTGTGGGGTGTTTTGAGGCATTCACTCTGAGCGTCACCATGGGGACAAGCCGGGAGAAGGAACACAATTTGTTTTTCTTAGTGTTGTGTGGCTGTACTCTCATGGTGCCTCAGAGTGAAGGTGCATGATGAACTACATACCTCTGTCCTGTATGTTTTTGTATGACAATAATATGCACGCACACACGCACTCACACATACAGGCACACCCCCTCCAGGCTCCAGTGCATGTAGGAGAGAGTGTGTGTGTGTGTGTGAATGCTATTTAAATAAAAAAGAAAGGAAGTGAATCAGGGTCGTTTCCATTTTAATTGTAAAACAGATAAGCACTAAACACTTTGAAAAAGTAAATGACTTGAGAATAATTACTATCTATTACTCTGCGTCCCAGGGGGGCAGTTGGAGGAGCCCAGATGGCTACAAAAATGGGATTTAGCAGAAAATTGAAGACATTATTCACCGTAACACATTATCAATTACCTTCATATCAATTACAATAACCTTACATTAGAAGAAGGGCCAGGAGACTATCTTCAGCCCCCAGCCTGAATAGTAATTGCACTACCCCTATGGATGTTGTGTGTGTGTTAGAGGGTGGGGGGCACCACAGGGTTGTGCAGGGGTTCTGGCAGCTCCCACTGCTCTTGCAGGAGAGGATAATAATGGCTATGGGTAGTTTTCCCTCCCCTCCCTACAGTCACCTCATGGAAGGTTTTTCTCTGTCCTGTTTGTGTGGTCTAATAGCTCGAAGGGCAGCTGATGTGGCTCCTTCCAAGAAATTCTGCTTGGCTTGTCATTTGGGAAGTTCAGAGTCTCTGTGCAGAGACTGCTGTTTCGCACCAGTGTCCTCTACTTTATTCTTCCCCCTCTCAGCCATTTCAGCCAAGCTGCTCAGTTTATTAACGGGGGCTGGTATGCAATCTGAGGTCCTTTTCTGTAGGACCTGGGTTTCTTGGTGTAGCGATCCGGCTCCCTCCCACTCTGTGCAGGAGGTAGGAGCTGCTCCCTCTGCCAGACCCAGATGGGGCACCAGCTCGTGTTTCCTGTAAACACTCACAGAGAAGTCACACAAGGCCTTGGATGGGATATGAAGATGAACCAACCAAAAACAATTAAAAAATATCTCTCCTCCTCCTTTTCTCCAGGGATGGTGGAAGATGTCTTAGGGAGGAGCATCACCAAGGCTGCTTCAGCAAGCTGGTAGCATGAAGGTAGCTCTAAGGACACCTTGTTGCCTGTGGCTCTCTCTTGTTGCCAGCTGGGATAGCCTTTGGAGCTGGTGGTAGGTCAGTGCTTCTGACTGTAGCTGACTACTGCTTTTGGTTTGTCATGATGACCTTCTGAAATTCTACCTCCTGGATCTGGGCTTGATCCAACTCACCTGATTATTTACATATGCAACACCCAGATCTAACTGTTGTGGTCCATTCTCTGTTGCAATCCAAATAGGTTTCACTGCCACAACATCCTGGCCTATGTGCAAACATGTAAAACAAGCATTTGGACACATCAGGGCACTTATGAGTTAAACAGTACCATTCCCTCCAGCCTCCCCCCTTTCCCAAATATGCAGTGGAGTGTCCAGTGGGTTAGTGCAGAGAGGACTAATTGCTATTAAAAGGCTTTAATCTGGGAGATTAGTGCTGGCTCCAGGCGGTGTTTGCACACGAAGGAGACGTTTCCGATGAGATGAACTAGAATTTGTCCCTGCTGTTTTGTTGATAGAAAATCATCTTCCCCTTGGTTTTTTCTCTTTATCTCTGTCTCTCTTGCTTTCTTTCTCTCTCTGATCATTTGCTTTTGCCTCTTCCTTGAAGTTGAGCTGAGAGCTTTATTGGTTTT
Organism: Strix aluco; assembly: GCF_031877795.1. Lineage (NCBI taxonomy): Eukaryota > Metazoa > Chordata > Aves > Strigiformes > Strigidae > Strix > Strix aluco. The sequence goes on from NC_133937.1 coordinate 19,854,190, forward strand.
TTAGAGTAGCAGTCCTCTTTGACCTTTGGGGTTGGTTGTCTTTGGACATACATACAGACATGCATGCATGTATGCATAGATGTGGCCAGAGTTTCCTGCTTCAGAGTCCTTCAGGAAATAGATCCTGATCAAGAGAAATAATGATAAATATATTTCCCCTTGCTTGCTGTTGAGTCTCTTGTGGGTCAATAAGAGGCCTGTGGAACCCTTCCTATGACATGGGTCAGGCCAGTCCCCTTCTGGGCAAAGGCTTAATCCAGTGAGCATTAGGAAGAGGTGTTGCAGTCGGAACATCTTAAAGCTCCTTGCAGAGGTAATTAGTGAGAGGTAATTATATGATTACATATGGGAAGGTATGGAGCATTACTGGACCTCTGGCATGACCCAGGAAATGTCACTATTGACTTTGATGAACATAGGATCAAGCTCAATGGAAATTAATTTGATAACATGCCAGATGTGTCCAGAGAGCCTGCCCATGAAGGAGACATGTTTGACCTGGGAGCACAGAAATCTTTGTGCTATACTTGTTGGAGGATCCAAAAGTGGAGGTGCTTATTCTGAATTCACTGTTGTCAGAAATCCAAGAGTGTCTCTCAGGTCTGGCTATCTAGACAGATAATCCCTGCTGCTCCTAGTGTCCAGCTGGAATTTTCACAGCATCCTCAGGAAGTTAAGTGCCAATTCCCTTTGAAAAGCGCAAAGGAATAAATGGACAGTGTTTACGTGTAACTTGAGTGAAAGGAAGCGAAGACATTGTATTCCAAAGAGAAGGATGTGTGAAAACTTCAGGAGAAAAGGAGGACTTGGGTAGAACAACAAAGTTGCATCGTCCTTCTGGCCTTAAGGGTGACCAGACAAAAGCTATGAAAGAGAAGTGGTAGGAGGGAATGAATGTCCTCAAATCAATGAGGCCAAGAATCAAGGGGACAGTTGAGCAGGGGAGAGAAAATTGCTTCAGGATCTGGGTCTTCTGTTCAAAGAGGTCAAGGCTTTCCAGGGTGGAAGCACTTTGTTTGCAAAGTGTCATGCATCATTCTTCTGTGCACTATCTGAACACCGTGGGCTTTGCTCTTTTGCAGGATGCTGCCGGAAACTACCATGAGACTGCACCATGATTATTTTCACCATAAGCAGGTATTTTTAGGAGGTGTAAATCAGGCACTGGGGGCAGACAGGGAAAAATGAAGTCACCTGTCTATCTCTGGGGTCAGTGTGGCTCTCCAAAGGTGATTGTGGAGCCTGTTGTTTGGCAAAGTGGTGTGGTGGTGTGTTGTTCTTTGGTTTTTTTTAAAGCATCAGAATCGGATATGAAGTGTCACAGCATGGGTCCTCTTAGGAAAGCTTTATAGCGGGCTGGAATTTTGTATAAATGTATTTTTCTCCCTCCCTCTCCCCACCCCTACCTGAAAATCCAAACTGCTACTGTTACCCAGCAGGAGGGCAGACCTACTGCTCATGTAAATTGCTCTAGTTCCCTTGTTTGCCCTTGTTCCCTCAAGTTTGCAGATGATGCTGGTGTAACCAACATAAGGATCTGGCCTCTAGCATGTGTTTGTCCCATCTGCTGTCCAGCATGTTAATTTTCATGGAAGACACAAACTTGCACGGACTGTGATTTTAAGGAGGGGCCCTTTTTCTTATCAAGAGCCAACTGCAAAGCCTCAGGGGCCAGATTCTGAAAGGCAGTCAATGCCAAGATCGGGAGGAGCTGGGAACTTGGGTCCTGGCAATTTCTGGCTTGTGGTCCAATACTGACAAGACCATAGGGGAGGAAGCATGTGTTAGACATTTGTGTAAAAGCGGCACTGATGTTAAAGATTTTCCAGCACATCCTTGGGGGGAAGGGCCAGGCTTGCAAAAAAGGGCTCAGCCAAAATGAGCCTTGAAAAATCCTCAAGGGGGTTAGAAATAGTGGGACAGGGAGCATATTTCAACTGCAGTTGTCAACCAAAATAAAAATGATTTCTTTAAAAAAAAAAAAAGCAACAGGTAGGAGAGAATGGGTCTATTTCTTTGGCTGATCCTCTTTATCTCTTCTATTTCAACAGGAGCAGAAGTATGTCAGGTAATGGTTCAAGTGATTCTTCTTCCCAGTATTTGATGCTGCAAATATTTACAAATATTAATAGCCAGCCTTCTTAATATGGTCAGTGATCTTGAAAGTCTTGTGTTTGGGTGCAAGATTGGAAATACCTGAGATTTTCTAAATGCTCAGACATGATCTTAAAAAAAAAAAAAAAAAAAAGCCAAACCAAAACCTAAGTGTCCTGAAACTGGGAATTTAGATTCCATCTCAACTATTGTTTGCTTTTGTTAATGTTTGTTAGGATACATTTCTTGATTGTTACTGGTCTTCTCCAAGAGGCTTTTTGTGTGTTTGGGTGATAGTGTCAATAACTCTTCCATTTTTATTGCATGTTTCATGAAAACTACTGAGTTTCTGAAACTCCCAGCTCTCATAATCAGGTGAGCATATGACAATGATCTCAGCTGTCCTTTCAGTTTGTTATCTTTTCAATGTTTCTATGTCCAAAGTGGGCATTAAATCAGAATAAAGGGCCTGAGAACTTATTAGAAGCTTTAAATTCAGAAGGTACTCATGATCTATGATATTATAAAGTATTTTAATGATTTTCAGTGAGCCTTCTGATTTTAGCAGATATGGCACACCATTTTTGAATGGCCTATGTTGGAAATATCACAGATAGGCTTCTGGTCACTTCCAAATACTCATGGAAACTGATCTTTTATTGTATTCACCTCACTACATGATTGGTGCTCCAGGGATTTGCATCTAGGGCACTTGGAAGGAGTTGGCCACTCAGTGTTTGGAGAGGTGTTTAGAGGTCTCCATGTGCTGAACCTCTTCAACCACAGTGGTAAAATTTTCACTTGATCTCAGAGGAGTCTGACTCACAACCCACATCCAGAAGTGCAGGTCCAGTCAGGTACATGACTTGCACAGAAATACTCTTCAAAACCATGGGAGAGCACGTTTTTGGGGAGGGGACTGCACTGATATTTGAGAGAGCAGGAGAGATGGTGAATGGTGCAGGACCAGACTGGGGACAAGAGACTTAGAAGGGTCATGAGGGAGATGTGTAAAGGACCATTGCAGGAGGTGGATTCCAAAAACAGAAAGACTCTGATGCATTGGAATTGGAAAGCTCCATGGACATGAGGCAGCAGGGAGCTCACTCAGCAACTAACTAATCCCTTTTCTCGGAGCTGGAGCTAACCAAGGATGGAGCTTGCCTCTTCTAGCCTGCCAGTGGCTTTAGAAATTTTAAAGAAACCTAAATTAAACCTGGCCCCTGATGGGTGTTCTGCCTTCCCAAATCCAATTAGCCAATCATGACTTTTCACTTAACTGCAATGACTTTAATTGGATCAGAATAACAACAGGAAGGATAGGAAATTACGGGAATTTACTTAGCATGCGGGGCAGAGCCTTGCAGCTGGGATCATCATTATCTCTAGCACAGGCTGTAGAGCTCATCAGAGGTGTAAAAATTCCATGAACATTCCACAATATTATGTATGGAGGGTTTTTTTCATCTTCTTTTAAGCTACAGGCGTCCACATGGAAAGCTATAATAGGTGTGGTGGTCCAGCCTGCTGTTCCCCTGTGTGTGTACTCTGTCAGCAAAATTTGACTGTGTGCAATAGCTCCTTTGCACTTGGTGGTGTGAAGGGGCTTTTGAACAAGTGAAAGGCCTGTGACTGGCCTTGAAGTATTTAAAATTGAGCATAAGCTTAGAGCTATGCAGAACTGAGGCCTTTGGGCAGAAGTTTTCTTTTGGACTGCCATTCAAGAGTGCAGGGGCTGTAGTGAAACACAATAGCTCCAAAATGTACATTCTTGTCATGTTACTGGACACGGCGTAGCACCACCAGCTGAGCTTTAAAAGCCAAATCCCAGCGTATCAAGACAACAATGACAGTGCATTAGCACCAGCACAAGGCTTGGCACTGACAGAGATGATCTAGCAATGCTACTAATAAGATACAAACTTCTTCTAAACAGATGTGTCATTGGGTTGCTCATTGGCATGTGGTAAAGAAGGGACATGGCTGGCACCTCCAACATTTTTCGAGCATAATTTGGAATGAGATTTTGAAGATCAAAACATACATTAAAAGATTCCAGGTTAAGGAGTTCTTTTTTTCTTCTGCATTTTACTGGTCAAGGTTGGTGATGAGCAGCATATGATGAATACAGCATCAAGCAAAACTCAGAAAAACCAGGAGGAGAAAGGCAACTCTTTCCCTGCTTTCTATACAACTTAAGGGACCTCCCTTCTACCAGAGCAAGTTTCATCATGCAAGCCACACTCCATGCATGCTGATGCCACTTCATATCCAAGGGATGCCTTGCAGCCTCACTGAATGTTGATCTGGATTTACACGACATAACAGGAATCAGATTTTTGCCCACTGGGAGCTGTCAGTGAATGCAAAGTGTGACGTAGTGCTTATCTAGCATGCACATGAGGGACCCTGCTGCAAATCAGGAATGACTTCACTGAATCCAGTGGAGCTGAACAACCATAAATGAGCAGAGTGAGGCCCACGCATTATCCCAGGCTAGCATGCTATCTTTGGCAGGCCCTAATGAATTCAGCTGCAGCATGTAGTCATTAATCCCAGTGGAAAGAGCAGTTCACCATTACATGACCTGGGATTTCAAGAGTTTGCTATTAATGCACCAGGCTGTTGTCCTAATGCAGAACACTCCATGGCTCCAGGCCTGGGGGAAACACACATTACCCTGAACCCGACCAAAATCTCAGCAAGGCTCTTACAGCACCTTCCAGTCTGCGTAAACAGAAGGGCTGGTAAGAAGGGAGGAAAGGCCAGGGTAATAGATGGCACACAGGGCCCTGAAATTGTTTATGATGCAAATATGTTTAAAAGCACCGCATTGCCTCCTCTGGGAAAGGGAGCTTAAAATTGAAGTCTAATGATAACAAATGATTGTTAATGAGTTGTCTAAACATAATAGATGGAAAGAATTAAAAGCCTAGAATAAACAGGGTTTCATTAAAGCACAATAAAGAAACAACACAAATTTCATATCTTAGAATAAATGGGCCCTTGTGGTCTCACTGGGAGTGAAGGGCACTGAGGTGGGTGTGTGGACCCGGGAGCTAAGTCCTCTCCTGTCCAGACACTCTCCCTGGGCACAGGGCTCGGGTGGCTGCGTGGCACTTGCTGGCAGGAGCAGCTTTGTGGTGGCTGCTTAGGGCTCCACTTCTCCACAGCTTACACACATACCCAACCTGCAGCACAGGAGGAATTCATTGTTCCACCAGCACTCATCAGGTGCTTGAAAGCAAGCTGCTTGCTCAAGTGTCCTGCTTAAGCACCTCTTGATGCTGTCAGCACTCTGAGATGGAGAGGGAGACAGGTTTTGTTCAGAGGTGTTTACAGCCAGGGGTTGGCTAACCCTGGCACTGGAAACCTTGATGACTGCAGTTCAAGCAGTCCGTGTAGCCCTTCCTTACAGCAGCAAATATCAGTTTCAGGGTCCACAGGACTCCCTGGGGACCTTGGGCTGTTCCTAAGTGAGTCTGCAAAAGTTACTGAGAAAGGCAAGTTCAAACCAGCTGTACAACAATCTACAGATTGTTTTTAAGCCTGTCAGAGGCTGGGTTTTTTTTTTTTAAGAGCTCACAGATAAAATTAAAGTTGAAAATCACTCCCCTAGAAAAGTGTGCTACTGAGAATGTGAAATTCTGCAGGGATTTCACAAATGGTTCATCAGAGTGTTAGATGCCAAGAGCACACACCATATTTCATCTCAGTGTGTGTCAGATGGCATACTGTGGATAGATTTTAGACCAAGATTTTATTAAGGACATGTGAAGAGATGATCAATAATTCCTTGGTGGGTTTGTTTCCTAGACTGTCTGCATTTGACATAGTGACATTATTTTTGTTATTCATGTGTGGTGGGAAATTTTGAAATTTCAAAGTTGTTTTCAGGCATTAGAACAGACCTCTCTACTTGAGGTTTCATTTTAAATCATCCTCTAGACAGGAGCAGTATTCTGCAAGCCCCTTTTAGACTCTGGAAGTCTGATTTAGCTTTTAGAATTTTTCATTAAAAGGAAGTGTGGGGCAATAGACAAAAACTGAAAAGATGTGGCAAAAAGCATGTCAAGATTTCCTCAGGAAATACTGCTGCTTTTTTTTTTTATATATTTTAAAAGGCTCTTTTTTCTTTAGGAATTAAAAAAAAAAAATTAAGTCTCAAGACTCTTCCCTCATCCCCCCATTTTCTGCTTGTCGGCTTGGAGATCTCGTTTGTGTTTCAGGAAGAATTGCATGTTCAGCAGAGTGTATGTGAGAGCAGGAGTTTTTGCTGTGGTGATGTATCTGTGTTTCAGAGTGTGTCCATGTCCAAGTGTAATGTACTTGTCTTTATTGATGCGCTTTATGATGGTGGATTGCAGATCTGACAGGTTCTTTCTCTGTGCTTGTAAAGCTGCATAGGGCTCAGCACTAGAAGACCCCCAGTTCTGACAGAAACCCTAGAACAACCCTAACATTCAGCTGGGGCAAGCTCCTGCCCCCTTTATTCATGCTAATTTGTACTTTCCCTAGTGACTGATTTGCCTGAAGCTGCTGGGAATACTTGTGAACTGTGCAACACAAGTGCAGGACAAACAAGGCTTGAAAAATCCAGGCAAGAATTAGAGCTGTGCAGTGTTAAAGCTTGGCAGTATTTCCCAATGGGAAAATGGCTTTCTTGTGACACAGGATGTCTCTCTCTTTCTTGATTAGAAATCTGAACTTTTTTTTTTTTTTTTTTGAAAGATGCTATTTGGAAGTTTCTGTTGAAACTGGAAAATGATCAAGTTTTCAATATGGATTTAGGATTTTTTTTGAGAATGATCTAGAAAAAGTATCCCTCCTCCTCTCTTCAAATCAAGGAAAATCAGTTACGACTGAAATGAGATTTACCATAGGAACAAGAATGTTGCTTAATATTTTTATTAATAAGAATTAACTTTAGTATTATTGTTGTTACCCTTTTGTTAGTAGTATTAATACAAGTATCTGCTTGTGCACGTAGGCTTAATGTAGCGCAGTCTGCCTTTCTGAGGGCATTTGGTCCTACAGTTTGGCATGTGAGAATTTGGGGTCCTGCTGGATCTGTGACATTGTCAGTGCTAAATACAGCTGTGCAAAGGCACTGAAAGAGATGGGGTGAACCTCTAGCCATATATGCCTTGAACTCTGTATGTGACCATGTGGGGAAAAGGCACATCCTTGTGGATACGTTGCTAGTCCTTTGCAGAGAGTAGGTCTAGAAGGTGACAGTCCTGCTCCTTGGCAGCTGATGAAGTTTCTAGCCCAGTGAGAGAAGAGGGAAACTTTCCAAATGTTTCTTGTGCAGCTGAATGACATCAAAATGCAGGCCGGCAGTTCATATCCGAGCCCCTTGGAACCACAATGTTCTCAAGAAAAACTTGATCCAAATGGATCCAGTTCCTCAAGTAGCTTAATTTTGGTAAAACTTAATTTGATTAAATGAAATGATATTAAAACATTCTGACTGACTCTAGTGAGGGGTATCAAAAATGGGAGCTTGAGACCCAGTTTGGGAGTCTGATGTCTGGCATCACAAACAAGCAAAATCCACTCCATGATTTCATACACAGGAATGTATGAATCCACCTGGATGTCTGTGTTTATTGAGCCTGCATCCACAAGAGCATGCCTTGCTGGCTGACCAGCATGTGTCTGCACTGTTGTGTGTTAACCAGGCCAGGTGGATTTGTCTGGGTGTACCTATGGTGTGTTGTGCTTAAAGCAGTGTGGGTGCAAGCAGTATTGTTGGTTTAATGGCTGGCGTGCAGGCCTGGGAGAATCACTGAATCACACAATGGTTGAGGTGGGAATGGACCTCTGGAGGTCATCTTGTCCAATGCCCCTGCTCAAGCAGGGCCACCCAGAGCCAGTTGCCTAGGACCATGTCCAGGTGTCCTGCTGGTCTCCCTGGCTGTGGTTGCAACTGCAAGGAAAGTTATAAGGCTCAGTTAGGCAGCACTGGCCCTGTCAGTAAATCATTGTTCAATTCAGGGTTTTTTTTCCCCGGATTGGACTCCATAGAGAATCAGACAGACTGTGCTGAGCTGGTCCCATCTGCACCCAACCTGGACAGCAGCTTTATCTTGCCTTGTAAAACTGCAGAGCTCTGTGACAAAAGAGTTAATCTCTGCCTTTGTTTCTCTTCCTCCCTCTCTTCTCTTGCAGCAGGACTGAAAGGCAAGATGAGAGCAGATCCATCAGTGTCAGCTGCTTTCAGCACATCAGCACTTTTGGGGGGTTTATTGGGGACTAGCCCATCAGCAGTGCTTCCAAACTGCAAACACGCTGCAGACAGGCCCCTCCTCCTGCTCAGCAGCCAGGCTGCCTGGGGAAGCAACGCCCGGACCCCAGTGCCACTGGCCAGGGGCTGGGTGATAAATGACTGTGTGAGGCATCTCCATGGCTAGCGAAGTCCAGAGGGTAGGCCAGAGCCAAGCTCCTGGGGAGACAGCAACGAAACCATATTAATTTCTGGGCGTGCATCCATGTGTGTCTGTGTGTCTGTACTGTCTGAAATAATACACTTGACACAAACACACATGCTTCACTTTCAACACACAGAGTAACACGGAAGAGGGGTGAAAGAGAGAAAACAATGTGATTGACAGGTTAATGAAGCAGTTCATAATAGCAATGTATATTATAACCTTAGAAACAGCTTGTAAATACCCATTTGCTTTACATGTACATACTCCCATGCCTAGGTCTGTGCACATACATTTGCCTATATATGAAATGTATGTGCCTGTGTGTATGCATGTGAAATGTGCAGAAATGTGAAATCAATGCTCTGCAGTGGAACCAAAGAGTAAACGGGAGCTGGAAAAAATTAAGCTTCATTAGCCTAGCAGCCACATGTATCCCCTGCCTTTTATTTTACTCCTAGGGCTGGAAGTCTTCCAAAGCAGTGGAGGGACTTAGGAGCACACATCTCACTGACTTGTACTCCCTAAGCCCTCTTAATACTCTTGAAAACTCCACCTGTGTGTTTTGGTGGTGCTTTTTTTTTTTTTTTAATGGCAGGGTCTTGGTCAGAGAAACCGTAGCCCATCCGTGCAAGGTTGGGAAGTCACATGAGCGTGAGGAGAGTGGAGTTTGAACCCATATCTAATCCAGAGTTTTGACTAATTCCTCATCACGTTGGTATGTTACTCTTTGAAAAGCTAGATGTATCTTTTACTAGGCAGATATTTGGATGTCTTTGTTTGCCTCTGTATTGTATATATCCGTGGGAATTTCCTGATGTACTCTGGACTAGGGCAATGACTTCCACAACAATCCTTTCTCTCTTTTGTGGGACCTATTAGCAAATATAAATAGTATCATACTGAGCTCTTGTGGGTGGACAACAACCCCAGGAGCTGAAAAAGCAAGTTCAGCATGATGAAGGACCTTTAGCTTTTCATTTCATGACTCTACTTTTACTTGTAAGCCTCAATTTTACAGTAAGATAATTCCCCTGAGTTCTTTTTCTAGATTCTCTTAGAGGAAAAAAGAAGAAGATTAGGAGATTTCTCATACACACAAAGAAGTGTTGAATTTGCCAGTTCCCAGTAAAAGCCAAGTGGTATTTCTAAGCATCATGACTATGGAAGAAAAAATTCAAAGATCCAAGTGTACTGGGAGGGATCAGAACCAGAAGGTTGGCAGAACCCAACCTACACAATGGAAAGTTGACTTTATCACATTGAAGTTTGGCTCAGACTTGAACTCTTGTGAAAATCCTCAGCAAATTCCCCTCTAATAGTATACAGTTAAGTTCCAGGCCTCAGGACTTCTGTAGAGAGTTGTGCAAGGTATTTTCTTCCCTGATATGAATTCCAAGATAAAAACACTTAAGAGTTGGGATGTGTGCAGAGACTGCTGATGTGACTGATGTGTGCACCATGCAAAGAGCATAGATACACATGCATATCTTGGGCAATGTGCAGATGACCATACCTGCGAGTCTTTAGCCACACATGCTTGTCTTTTGCTACAGTAGCAAGGGATCCTTTTATTATAAGGCAACTAGCACTGTCTTGCTCTAGCTCTTGAGTTCTTGATGAGCTTGTGATCTGAGGAGCTTGCAGGCAAAACAGTCAAGCCAAGTATTTCTGTGTTAATCTTACAGCTGTGGAACAGAGGTGATTTGTCCCTGATTACATGCAAAGTTGAAGGCAGACCTGGGAATGGGACTCAGACATCCAGCATGGTAAGCTCGTTCTTTCCGTTTCTGTCTAGACTGGTCAATTATGCTAAAGCAACACCAGCTGAACATTTGCACAGAAGCAAATAGCTGTGTATCTTAGTCTTTAGGAGCATCGTAGCTGTGTAACTGGGAATCCTCTGGGTTTGGGTACAATTCGAACCACTGTCTAAGAATACTGTTCTGCCTAGCATCCTCTGTCCTCCTCTAAGCTCCCTCTTCATTTGTCCCCTAGAATTAGGGTCTGTAGTTGCTCTCCACAAGCTTTTTAACCCTTTTCTGTAAAATGGAGGAGAACAAATTGACTTAAGACAGGATGGGAGGAGATGAGAGGTGATAGAAGTTTGATTTGTAGCCTGGGGCATTAGTCTCCTTGCATCAGGGACTTGCCCTTAATTCTCCACCAGAGAGGACTATCAGGTTTGAGCAGACTGAGGTTGCTTGTGCAATTCTCTTCCCTGCCCCAGAGACCAGAGTGGTGGGTGAGTGTTGGGGGGAAATTAATTTCATGTGGGAGCAGTAGGTTGAGGGATGGGAGCTGGCAAGGTCTCTCTGTCTTTGGTGATAAGGAGGTGAGGGCTATGCACAGTAGTTCAGCTGTCTTCAACCGTCCAGGCCAGCCAGCCAGATCCGGGAGGCCTTCCCAATCAGCGCAGCAAGCTCAGCTTTGCTGCCGTCAGCACTGCTGAGAGCAAAAGCTGGGGATGGGTGAATCCAAATATCCGGATCGCATGGATATTGGCTGGAAACGTTCCACCATATCCGGGTGGTTGCCTTTGCGTGATATTCATGCTCGTCAGAAAATTAATTATTCCATTCACCAGGCTCTCTGAGCCGGCAGGATTACCTCTCAATACCTGGAGCTCCTCCTGGGGGTGGTGTGTGTGTGTGTGTGAGCATGTCTGCATGCCTGCTTACTGAGAGGGTGTGTATGTTGTGGACATAGATGTGTACAGACAGCAAGAGATTGTATATGACTGTAGGCCCAGAGAAAGAGTGATGCAGAAATAAGGAAGATGCCTTGCTCTGTGTGTCTGTGAGCGAGGGTGCCTTTGGCGATACTCAGTGGCTTTGTCTGCATACCAGAGAGGGGAATATTTTCCTCCAGGTAAGGTGTGCAGAGAGCAGAGGGTGCAGGGGCCTGGGTAGATGGCAATGCATTCCTTGTCTTTGCCTTTATGTGCGTGAGTGGCATACACATGGCCTAGGCTGTGACCCTGTGCTTTTTAGATCTGCCTTCAGAAAGGTTGATGTGTGTTTGATGCAAGCCTAGATCTGCATATGGTTTCCTGTGTACTTGTGCTGAGAACAGGGAAAAATTTCATGTGTATACACTGAGTATTGAAAAGCTGCGTATGTGGTAGAAGATTTGGTGTCAGCTGGCATCACAATATTACCTGTGATTCTGGATGCATTTGATTTTGACTATGGCTGTCCTAAACACATCTCCAGTTCTTGTCTTCTTGCTTTTATAGCTGATCATCCCCATGTACATCAGTGGGTAATTTACATGAGCAAGTAAGCAGAATCAGATCTTGTGATATTTAAAAATAAAACCTTTGCACCCCAGTCTGAAAACTTTCCTGGAATCCTCTAAGTCGCAGGAGGTCTTATCCCATATGGGGCAGTATATGTCCTGGAGTTGAGGTTTTTCAACTGCAACAGCAAGGAGTGATCTTTCCTGGAAAGCAAAACCACTTAGTTGTGGCTTGACTCTGAGAGTGCCCTGATTGGCTCTGCTAGGCAGCACAGCGCTGAGTTTCAGGCTCAGGGTATTCTTGGAAATTTGTATTATTAATTGAAAGCTTATTAATGGCAAACACAGGATGACATTTTACATGGTTTAGTTATGTTCTGTGAGTCACTGGTACAACGCAGCCTCAGCCACAAGGCAAGGAAGCTCCTGCCGTAACTGATAACAGGGAAGCAATAACAGCTCAGTTCCCACTAACTGGTCCTGCGGCGACAGGGACAGCCCTTGAAAATGTCTGATCATCTCCTCTCTGATGGTCGTTCATCCTGAGGTTAAGGGAAGTCTAGAGGAAGGCAGACATACTCACTGAGGTAATAAGCATTCTGGTTTATTACCAGTGGGCTCAAGAACTTTGGATTCTTTGAATGTCTGGCATTGCCCTTAAAAATAAAGAGCCCTTGAAGTGAGGGAACTGTTGACATCGCACTGGAAGTCAGTAGCCCCATGACTAGAGCAGAAGATGCGATGTTGCTCCAGATAATGAAACTTTGGGTGCTGGACTGTGACTGGGTTCTCTAGAGTAATACTTGAGTCCCATTCTCCCATGTTTGAGACATGGGTCAAATCTGGGTCTGGTTTATATGGTAGTGGGGAAAGGATGTGTGTTTGGAAGAGAATTGACTGTTGCTTTTAATGTCCTGCAAAAAAAGTCCTTTTCCTCTGCCCAGCTTCATAGATGGTCAGTGCCATATATCTAAACATCAAAACGAGATTCCTGTTGAAACAAGAACAGAACAAATGTCTTAGATTCTTAACATATTTTTAAACAAAGTGGCATTCTCCAGTCATTGTGTGGATGTGGCTGCTGTGTCCACCTAGTCCGTGGAAGGTACATCATCTTTAAGCAGGTTTCTGAAGTTGTGTTTGTCTTTCTTACAGCTATAGGCGTGGGCAAAGCAGGCATACTGCTAGGAGACGTACTGCTGCCACAGCCATGGATCTGCAGACTCTTTTGTCTGGGAAGAAACACACATTGTACAAAACCTTCAAATATCTCCATCAATCCTCCCAGTCCCCTCTTCCTCACTGCTATGTGTGCATCTTGTCCTGTCTGCCAGAACTCCCTGGGTCTTTCCCAGCCTTGAATACAGTTTTGTCACAGGTGGTGTTTGCTTGTGTTGCTGAGGTTCCTCAGGGAGTCAGTCACTCTTCACAAGCTCTGCTCTGGTCCTCAGAGAGGCGAGAGTTTGGAGGCTTTTCCTGCCAAAGCTTGGCCTTGGGTTGGGATGGAAGAAGCCACCCACCATCTGGGTCTGTAGAAATAGCAATACATCCTCCCCTTTGCAAGGGAAAGCTCTATTGTGGGCGCCAACTGGAATGTTCCTCATCTGGGACAGCCAAGAGGGGCTTATGGAGTTAAGCATCTGCACAGACTGATGGGAACTTTCCTTGAGGACCTCTGCAGATCTGTTATATCTATAGATCTATGGGACACATGTGATCTGTCACCCATATTCAGTGCTGCAGTCCCACTTTGCAGCTATCAGCTTCATCAGTGACTGAAGCTGGGTACAAATGAAGTCCTCTCTGCAACTGCTGAGAGCTGTACAGGGGAATATAGACAGCAGAGCTCCTCTGCACTCCCTGGTCCAGCAGCAGAATTATTTCCACAAAGGCATTGCAGCCACTGAGAGGAGATTATAGGCCAAGTGCTTAAACTCTTCCACCCTGGTTTAGCAAGAGCCCCACAGCTGCGAATTGTGTGATGCCAGCAAATAAACCAGATGGACGACATGGATGGAGACAGGCCAAGCTGGGATGGAAAGCACAGTGTGCTCTCCTGTCTTAATGGGCTTCTGGAGGATGAAGTAGCACAAGCTGGAAAGAGCCTTCAGCTGCAAAGCTCCCTATGTTGAGGTAATGGGGAATGGGATCTACTGGTTTTTGTGGGGCTTCAGGTGTGGCTGGTGGGATGTCCTCTAACACTGCAGGAAGAGGGGTGGTGCCCTGGGTGCCTACAGAAAGGTGGGATGTTTCCAGGCTCCAATGGAGAGAAGAATCCAGATCTGCAGCTGTAGAGTGGTGGGATTGGGAAGAAAAATCCAGCAGTCATCATGAGAGGTATCATAGATCGTATGCATGCTAGAGGATATAACTGCAGTTGCCAGTTCTGGTTAGCAGGTTGCAAGAAGATGAAGCCCACCCAGTCTGCAAAGGACAATGATGGGTCAGTGCTGCTGGGCAACATATGCTGCTTTTGCAAGGGGCCAGACCTGGTTGTTCCTCCAGCACTTCATGACTATGATTTGTTACCTGGGTGATGCCAAGGCCTAAACTCAGATGAGACTCTCACTGTGCTAGGTGCTGTATATACAAGTCTGATGAGATTCAAGTCCAAAAAGAGCTTTCTCCCATGATTAACAGGACATCATTTTATGGATGGGCTGTCACAAAAGGCTGTGAGAAACCCACAAGTGCTTCACTTCACCAGCTGTCCAGTGTCCTCAGAATCTGGCTTCCTTCAAAACCTGAGGTAAGGCAACCTACCTTTGTCTCTACATCTCCCCATTGACTATTTAGGCACCCAAGCTTGATGCTCCCAGATAACAAGTGATCTAAATGACTCATGGATCTCTTGAGTTTGGAAGCTACAGAAGATGCCCCAGGACTTCATTTTTTGTTGCAGGTGAGTCTTCTATTCATACGGATTCCGTAGCAGTGCTGAGAACATAACTTGGCTCTGTCCTAGTCTTATGCCTTAGCCCCATGACTGGTTTTCCTCCCAACAGACTAGTTGAGATATTTCAGAAGGTAGGGGCAGTGTGTCCAGCACTAGAGTATGCCTGCAGCATGCTTCAGGGTACTTTGAGTTGGGGTATTCCAGCTTTACTAGGAGATGAGTCTCTCACCACCATGAAACACAAGTTGCTGGAGCCTGTCTCAAAATAAAGGTTTGAACCTCAGTTCAGTGTCTCTTCAAGCCAGGCCAAGCTGCTTGCAAGTCTGTTTTGGAAGGGATTACTGAACACTCCCCTCAGTGTGCTGGAAAATCACCCCTGCCGGTAACAGGTACTGTCCAGACACATTACATTGTGTTTATGGGGTTCAGTGTGGAGGGGTGGATCCAGGATGTGCTTGCCAGGCTGTTTATGGCTGTGGGGGAGCATGCCCTTTCTAGGTGTGATCCTCACCTCTGCCATTTGTCCTCCTTTCTCTATTCTGCCATCCCCAAAGCAGCCTGGATTGGTTATAGCCCACATGTTACAGTGGCCAACCTGCAAAGAGAGAGCCAGAAAAAGTTAATGTGGAGTTCTGGTCTACTCCCAGGATGCATTTGGGCTGCAGCCCATAATGATATGTATAATTGCGAAGGCCTGCCAAAAAAAGCAGGCTGGATTTAATTGAGTCAACACACTGCTATTAATAATAAAATGGCAGAGACTTTGCTATTAATCACTTGTGCTGGCTTTATCACAGGCAGTCTCGGCTATCTGGCTACCAAACAAGACCTTTAAAAAAAATGGTGCAGTGGAAAACTTACTAGTGGGAATACACCTGCTAACAAAATAAACCTTGTAAACAAAATGTTCCTTGCTGAAGAATGTACTTTCTGAAGGGACAGCCTGTTTGGGAGGCAAATGGGAATATGTCAAATGCCTGTGTCCTGCAAAGTCCTCCTTTTATAGGAATAGATCACTTGAGGATGTGCTTGGCAAATGGTGCATCTTTGGGAAAGGTTATGCTTGATAAAGGACTTTGGATGGGGTGGGAATTAAAGGAGAAATGAATCCTCCAAAGGAAATGTAATTGCTGCAGGAATATAGCACAACCGAGAGAGGAATGAATCTGTTACCAGTAAATGGAAAACACTGTATCCACTGAGGTACTGAACAAAAAGGCAAATGCAAAATAAGTACCATACCTGACATCTAAATTGCAGTGCTCCTTGTAGAGGGCTGGATAAACTGTGGTATATCAGGGTGGATGTCTGGATGTGTAGCTCTGTACCCCAAAGTACATGCTGCCAGCACTGCATGCAGCACCTCTGAAGAAGTAGGGTCTGGTCTTCTGAGGGGCCACGGAGGCCCAGAAGTGCCCTCTTTCCTATGACCTGACTTGGCCACCTGAGGTGGAGGAAGGGCTTGAATGGGGCTCCAGCCCTTTCACACATGCACCATATTTGCTCACATGAGCTGTTCATGTTCCCTGTGGCCTTCTTGATGGACTACACTCCGGTGCCTGGGATCAGTCCTGTTTCCTCATGGCAGTGCAGTAACAGCATGCTGCATTTTTAAAAGCCCCCCCCCAGCTGAGGTTGTTATCGTAGCAAACATGGTAATGGCAGTCTTCACTTTTGCTTCTGTGTAGAGCTACTTGCCATTACTATGTCTAGGAAGGGACCTTGTAGCAAAAAGGTCTGAAACCCAGGAGGAAAGGAATAGGCTTGAAAACAATGCTTCTGAGAAGGGAACATGATGTGTCTGCAGGCAGAGCCAAAGAATATAGAACAGGTAGAAAAACAAACAAAACAGTTACATTATGTGGCTTTTAGTGTAAGAGATTGTGAGGCTTAAAAAAATGACTCTTCTAGCAGACAGTTGGAAGGGGAGAATGCCCTGCCTTCCACATCTGAGAATGCCAAAGGAATGGATCTTTTCTTCTCTTTCAAGTTTTCCTGCACAAAGGGATACATTTTCTGTGCACCAATGCAAAAAATCTGTGTGCATCTTGCACCAAATAGTCAAACAAAATAAATGATTTAACAGGCAAAAAGGCCACTTTCTCTCTGTTATGAATTAACAAGGTCCATAAATGAATGCAAACATTATCCCTCAGAAAGAAAGACAGAAAAGAGAGAAAGCCACAACAACAAAAAAAACCAGAAAAAAATTATCCACTTCCTGCTGTTTTCCTTTCTTCCCCATAAAGTGAGTGTCTTATCCTCAGAGAAATTCACTTCATTGTTAGAAATAGCCGAAATTGGCTTGCAACTAGTAAAGATGCCAAGAATTTGCACCTTGCTCTGTGACCTAAAGCAAAAATGACATGAACATTGACAAATTTGACAAGGAAATTTGTGCAAAAAACAACTTCTATTTGGCTAGCCAAGCAGCAAATATGTCGGATGATATGCTTTATTAAGCAATCCATTTTTCAGCAATAGCTGCACCATCTGCAAAGGTTAGTGTGCATCAGGCTTTCCACAGAATTTCATCTGCGTCT
Organism: Strix aluco; assembly: GCF_031877795.1. Lineage (NCBI taxonomy): Eukaryota > Metazoa > Chordata > Aves > Strigiformes > Strigidae > Strix > Strix aluco. The sequence goes on from NC_133937.1 coordinate 19,871,397, forward strand.
GCAGCTAGGTGCAACACACGACCACATTTTTCATGTACATACAATTTTGGATGCAAATAGAATACTTGATGAAAGAGGTGACCTTCCGGACTGACTTCCCCCATGCAGTAAAGTCACAGGCACAGAAGCAGCTGAGAGAAACATATCTCTGCCTGGAGGGAGGGGGGGGAGTGGGAGAGAAGAAGGAGGGGAAAGGGAGAAATAAAAAGAGGAGGAAACTTCAGGAAAAAGTGTTTCCCAGAGAAATGGCTTGGCACATCACATAGCAGAGACTCTGCACCTGTACCAGTCAAAGGGGAACGGAAACTGTTTTGTTGGGTAGCTGCAGTTTTCTTCTGGATAGTATCAATATCTCCATATTCTAGTTTTTCTCTTGTTGTCTTGTGTAGTTCCTGCTGCTACATTGTATATACACCCTTGTCTTTCATTGCTCCCTCTATCACAGTTTACATTCCAGACTTGTCAACTCTTAGGGATGGGCTGTTTGTCCTGTTGCTACTGTGGCCCCTGCCTAGGGCTGCTGGGTCTCCTGAACATCCTTGGCTGTATAGGATGTATTTTCTATACTCAAGGAGCGGGAGTGTTGCTTTCAAATGTTAGTTGGACGTATCTATTTTCTGCCCTTTTTGTTCTTTTTTTTTTTTTTAAAAAAAAGGCATGATGGATGGTCCTCTGTATTTTCCTATATTGTTTTCTAGTGGATGGATATGGTCCTTTTGTGTCCTGCTTGCCTGACATTAGGTGGAATCAACTCTTCTCTAGTCCCCAGTCTTCTTCCCCAAGTGTATGCTGTACACATGGCTCCCTACGCCTCATTGATGGTTGCTGGTTATAAATTCATGTTCTCAATCCCTACTCTGCTTAGCTGAAGTTGGATGTCATCCCAGTGCCTTGCAACTGTCCCTGGTCCAGTGGAAAGTTTAATCTGCCAGTTCACGGCGTGTTGTCCTATGGGGAGAGCTCTGTTCAGTGCAGCTCCACACTGCACAGAGAGAAGCTCATTAGCAGGACATGGTAGTGTCTGATGACACTGTGGTCCAAGAAGGCCTCATTAGGCACGAAATGTTTTCTGCGGCTCTCTGAGATTTCCTAGTAACTTAAGGAATTCAGACATAGTTACCGTGGGGGCACAGATGAAATGGGGAGCAGAGATGCACTCTGCAAGGGCTATCTCCCATCTGTGTCTTTTGGAGGAGCAGATATCGGACAAAGCCTTTGACTCCTTTTGCATTGTCTTGGGTCCTTGCTACAGAGATGCAGATGGAACCAGCTGGGCCTGGCAGGCACACTCTTCCCTGGTTGGCTGCTAAGTGGTGTTAAGTGATGAATGTTAAACTTAACAAGGGGACTTACAGATTTACGTAAGGATTTTACTGCCTGCCAGGTATAAATGATGGAACAGCTTTGATCTTTAGGGGGATCAGTACTGGAAGTGATTTAAACTAAAGTTAATAAAACTGCTTAAAACTGTACTCTGTAGTCCCACAGGCTGAAGGAGCCCTAGTGGTCACTTGACTGCTCTAAGTAAAAATTGTTCACATTTATGAGGGAGATCAAATCCCACTGGCGTTAACTGTGTTTCCAGCTGAATAATAAATGGTATCTTCCAAGAGTTCTGCAGGTCCTTTCCTGCATGTGCTGCAGGTCCCACAACCTACTGGAGCCACCAATCTTATCCACAGATGCAAGAAAATGGTAGACTCTTGGTATTTCCACAGGCTTTTCTCATTCTCTCTCCACTTCATAATCTATAAACCAGGTCTGATCCCTTTGCCATCCTGTAGCATGTCACAAGCTAGTGTTGGTGTTCTTTTATTTTGCCATCAAGCAGTACTCTGTTGGTGTGTTTTATCTTTGGAATTTGCTGGCCAGCAGTGACAAGTAAATGCCATAAACATTAAAATTTCATTGGCTTCATGGTGGACACTGCCACCAATGACCTTTAGAAAGGGGACATCACATTACAGTTTTTATGAATGGTCCTGCAATGTCCTCTTACATTGCAGTGCATCTTAAGAAAGTTCTCCACAAAGGTGAAAATTCTAATTTTTAATGGAGGGTCTGTTTTCTGTCTCCCAGGAATCTCAGTTGCCCCCTACAATATAATCACGGGTATTTCCCTTGGGCATTTCTGTAATGGCCCATGAAACAGTGTGAGCTGCAGTGGGCAGGGTGCTTGGGTGCTGGTGCAAACAGCACTTGTGTAACCTGCACTGATGCAGGTGAAGAAGTGGCTCTTTTGTAACTATCAGAGAAGTTGATGGGATTCACTGGCATTCCTGTATCATCCCAGATCATTTGGTTTACAAGTGAGATCAAATTCCATCAGTTAATTGTGTTCACAGCTATGAAGCAAACAGGCCTTCTCTGCATGCCAGGGGTCATACTGTCAACCAGAGTCACCAGGTCTCCGTCCATAGACACACACAACTAGAAGTCATCCTGCTATTGCTATAGTGTTTTCTAATTCTCCTGCCATTTCCTAGAAACTCTTTAACAAGTACCAGCATGCCTTCTGTCTGCTTGGTAACAAAACAAGTAGCCTTTCATGGGCCTCTCTAGAAATCAGTGATTGGCAGCCACTGAAATTGAATTAGCAGTAACTCACCACATGATAGAAAAAATACTTTTTTGGTTTTTATTTCAGCCCAGTGCACTGTTGGTGATGAAAATCTGCAGCACAACAATTTGATGAGGCTGTGATCTTGGAAGGATACAAAAAGAGATGGGCTGTTTCAGGTGGATCATGAGGAAATCCTGAATTATAAAGGTACAGTCAAGTCTGGGATGGGATTTGCTCTGTGGAGGAACCAGCTGGAAACTGCCAGTGATTGGGAGGAAATTGCATGAAAATCTTGTTACTTGTACCTTGTTATATAATTACCTCTTGCAGAGTTTGGTTTTTTTTTCTGAATTACAGTCACTGCTGGAGACGGGTTATGGGCTTAGGCAGACCACTGGCTGGACAGCCTGGTATTTCCTGCGTTCTTACTTCCATGGATCCTCTAATAGCCCTGCTGCCTAGCTTTGACCTGCTATTGTGTCTCACTATGAAGATGGTCTATGTCTGAGATTGTTGTGGGATTTCTGCAGACAGCTTCTAGTGGTATTTTCAGAAGCCCTCAATATGCTCCTCTCACTCCCATAGCATTTTCTAAATCCCCTGGGGGCTGAGGGTCATCTCTCACTTTACATGGGATAAATTGATAATGACACAATGAAATCAGTCATGATGAAATGGCTCCATTTTTATTACAATGAGAGGGGATTTTGGATCTGTGTTTCTGTTGTGGTGTCTCAGGAGCTGTCCTTACACCATAGTGGTGTTTTGGCAAAGTTTTCCAACAGTATTTTGAAGTCTCCTATCCCATTCCATAAACTTGACACTAGATTCAGGAAACTGTTTTCAGAGGTTTTCTGTGTTTCCAGAGAAGTTCTTCACATCGTGTCTTGTAGCAGCCTGTCCATTTGCTGTGGCAGGATTTTTGTAAGGCCACAATTGTGTTAGAGAATGAGGGAAGTGATACACATACTAGATGATCTACTGTGGCTAGAATTCGTTCCTCACTCACCTGTCAGTGTGGGTGAAGAAGTAGTTTGGGAA